>NC_037670.1:58316849-58396598 GCF_003255815.1 Theropithecus gelada | reverse complement strand
GGAGGAGGAGGAGGAGGGGGAGGGGGAGGAGGAGGAGGGGGGGGAGGGGGAGGAGGGGGGAGGGAAGAGGGAGAGGAGGAGAAGAAGGAAGAAGAAGAAGAAGAAGAAGAAGGAAAAAACACCTCAGGCAGGAGAGTACAGAGGGACAGGAAGGAAGCAGGAGCGCGCACACTTGAAAGCATGTGTTAGTGGCAGCAGCCCCCGCGACCCCTGCGGGACATACCAAGATGCCCTTCACTCTGAGGGCAGCAGGAAGACACTAAACGGTTGAACAGTTTGCATTTCTAAAAGATCACGGAATACAGTGTGTAAAACGTTGGAAGGGGACGAAAGCAAACGCAGAAGGACGGCTAGAGAGCTACAGACGGGTGATGGGGCGGTGGAAGGAGGGCAGGAAGGGAAGTGACCTCCCAGCGCCGTCCTGGGCCGCAATAGGCAATCAGTCTGTGCTGCATGCTTGCCCCCACTGGAGAGAGGCTAATTGCTCCATTCACGAGGAAAGATGCAGATCTGAGAAGCCGCGCGCAGTTCCACAGAGCCGCGCTGGGCTCCCGTCACCTCCCTCCGGGGTGAGTGTGGAAACCGCTCTGCACCAGGAGCACCCAGCTTTCCCAGACTGAGGTTGCCCGGCACAGGCTCCGGGCACGCGAGGGGGTACCGCGCAGCCCGCTTTGCAGAGGAAACGTAGACGCAGAAAGGCCTGGCCCGGGCTCGCGGCCGCGAGGGCAGGGAGCGAGGAATCCACTGCGGCAGCTCAGCTCTGGGCAATGCCGCCACCTGCCGTCCCGCGCACCCGCACAGCGGCCCGGGCGTCCAAGCCTCGGCAAGAGAGATGTGCCTGACCTGCACGGAGAATGACGCTGACTGGCCGGTGATGAGGAGGCCACCGAGGGAAGAAATCAGACACAGGACGTGCTGGACCTGCAGGTTGCACAGGCCCAGGGAGGGCCCCAGGCGCAGCGGGCACCGTCGCTGTCCCTCCAGGATCGGATCTGCCGGTCCTCGGGCTGCGACGCTGCCCTGTGGCCGAGACTGTGACAGTCGTCGCAGCTGGCAGCCGAGTGCACTGACCCTTATACTCAGGCTCACTCCACACGCAGAAAAGCACCAAATCTCAGTGGCCCCACGCGACACGTGTGTTTCTCACTCTCATATCCAGGGCAGGTCACAGGACACACCAACAAGTGATTTAGGGACCAGGCTCTTTCCTTCTTTGTACCACCTTAAAACTGCAGCCTCCAAGTTCACTGCCTAAAAGAAGAAGGAATGATCAAGGGTGAGAGATTTTGCTGTGGCTTGTGACACAGCTCCACCTAATGTAAAGATATTAGGAAGCTCGGGTTGCCTGCGTGGCCAGGAAGAGGAGAAAAAGAAGTGTCGCTGAAGCACGAAGACTTGGCCAGACCCTTATGTGCCTCCTAAACATTCTCCCGTCCATGCAGACAGCACCCTCACGCCTTCCCCCAGAGGGGCAGCCACAGTCCCGCCAGTCACTGCCCAATGCAAAGGATCCCCAGGCAATCCCACTCCAGGGCCCGGACTCCTCTTGGGCTGCCACCAATCACCTAGAGGGGCAGTGGTTGCTCTCCTCCACCCAGCAAACAAGCACATTATCTCTGAAACAAACACCACACCACCATTCCAAAACAGAGTGGGAGAAACACTCTATCACAGTCCCACAGGACACCTGACTCTGCTGGCCAGAACTGCTAAATTCCTCTGCCCTGGGCTGGGAAGGCACCTCGTTAGACTCCTGGGCTACCCTCTGGGGAAAACTCCATGCTCTGTTTTTCTTGGAAACCCCTGGATCTGCCCTCGTGGGAGTTCTTAATTGCTTATTGGGCTTCAGTATCTGAACCGGGTGCTGGAGAATCTTCCCTCATAGGATCCACATACCCTGAATCTCCCTTTCTGTCTGCTGTAGACGGAATGGTTGCTTCCCCAAAATACTCCTAGGTTGAAATCCTAATCTCCAATGTGATGGTATTAGGAGGTGGCGACTTTGGTAGGTGATCATGTCATCAGGGTGGAGCCATCATGAATGGGATTGATTCCTTTCTTTCAAAGGGACTTTTGAGGCACAGTGGGAAGAAACCTGTCCGTGAACTAGGAAATGGGGTGTTACCAGACATGGAATATGCTGGCACCTTGATCTTGGACTTCCAGCCTCCAGAATTGTGAACAATAAACTTACGTTGTTTCTAAGCCATCGAGTTTATGGCATTCTGTTAGAGGAGTCCAAGGTGACCAAGACAATGTATGTGACCCAGACAAAGACTTTGTAGATTAGGTTTATGCTTTCTTTGGCAATATAATTTCTTCAAACTCTTTGAGGGCATTTGATCCATTTGCTTCCAAACAGTTCCATATGGCTGTAACCACACCCAGAACATTTTCATAGACAACATTTTCAAATCTCCTACTTTTTTTTTAACTTTCCCATACCCTTGCCTAGTTCACCTTAATGATGAGCGGAAAAATCTTAATCTAATCATTATAATGAGGCTGAGTCACAATATGGTTTTGTAGCTGAAAGGTTTTTATTTCAATATATTATTGCCTACTGTTTGTGTTTCAAACACAGTTGAAATGTCCAACTCTTCAAGAACCCAAATTTCTGGACTTTCTGCTCTTAAGCTGGTCAGTTTTCTCCTGAGCTCTGTGCTTTCTTTGAATAGCATGCCAACACAACCAATTATAGAAAACACACAATCACACTTTGATTATTTTTTCCAACTGCTTTTGCCAGAGTTGCTGAATCATAAGACTTACAATTTATCTCCACAGATATTGCAGACAGGAGTTTTACTACATATTTCCACTGTAGTTAGCATGGATCATCATCTTCCTTGCCACCCACCACCTCACTTCAACTCAATGTCAGACATCAGCTTTTTGTTACTACAGCGCGTGCTTCCTTTTGAAGTACCAATTTTTGTATTATTCCTGATGGTTTAGTTGTGCCAACTCTCAAATTTCAGTGGCTTAACACAATAACTGTTTCTTTCTTCCCCCTGTTACAATCCAATCAGAGTTGGCTGATTCTCCTCCATTCAGTGACTCGGGTACTCAGGATCCCTCTATCTGGGGCAACCATATTTAACATGCAGCCTCCAAGGTCACCACTGAATGAGGGAACATATCTATGTGCCTGACTTAGATGTACTGACATCATGTCCATCACATTCCACTGGCCAGGATGCAGTCACATGGCCCAACTCACTGCAAGGGTGTGGAAAAGTCATTTATCTGTGTTTTCAGGAAGAAGAAAAAGACAATATTGAAGAGGTGTGGCTGTCTTAGCTACACTGCTTATAATAATCACACATGAGTTTCTTTAGTCCCTTTCCTCTGGAAGTTTACATGTAATATACAATAAAGCAAATAAAATTAAGATAGGAATGAGAATGTCATACTCTCAAGAAGCCATTTAAGATTCTACAAAGGTACTTGTCGAGAATCTGGGTATAATACTGATAGTGTATATGTGCATTGAAAGCCGGGTAGGGCTTGTTATATTAAGGAATTTTTCTGATACTTATACACCAGTAATAATCATAACATGTTTGTCATTCATACAACATTTCCTGAGTGCCTACTAAATGCTAGGTACCAAGCTAGTAGCTGAGTGATTTAAAAAAAAAAAAAAAAAAAAAAAAAATTCCAGTACCTGCTCTTGTGATACTTGCATTCTAATAGGAGAGAAAATAAACAAGTAATCGTCCATTTGCATGATTGACATGATAAATGAGATGCATATAAAGTATGGGACAGTGTAAGAAAGCAAATGACAGACCTAGCTTGGGAGTGGATCCACATTCTAAGCATGAAGCTGGGACTAGAAAGGCTAGGAGTTAGCCAGGTGACAATGGGGAAGAGATGCTGAGGTTTTTTACTTTTACTATTGGGTAGGGGATCATGCCACGCTGAGATGGGAAACACTGTGTTTTCATACAGTAGCCCTTGATGGGCAGATCAGAGATTCATTTTAGGATACATTGGCTCTAGGGTAACCATGAAACCTCCAACGGGAGATGTCAAGGAGGCAGCAGCTATTGCACAGAGCTTGTTGAGGGGTCTGGAGTGGTGCTGTAACTTTGGAAGATGTCTTATTGATGATCTAGTCTGTCTCAAAGATGTTCCTCAGCACCCCTTACCAAATGCATCATTCATGGAGAAAACTCCCAGAATCCAATCACCTGCCATCATCCGTCCCTGCCATGTTAGGGCTCTATACCTCTACGAAGACTTACTTTATTTTATTTTATTTTATTTTATTTTATTTTATTTTATTTTATTTTATCTTTGGGACATAATCTCACCCTGTGGCCCAGGCTGGAATGCAATGGCACGATCTCGGCTCACTGCAACCTCCGCTTCCTGGGTTCAAGCAATTCTGCTGCCTCAGCCTCCCAAGTAGCTGGGATTACAGGCACGTGCCACCACACCCAGCAAATTTTTTAAATTTTTGGTAGAGACGGGGTTTCTTCATGTTGGCCAGGCTGATCTCGAACTCCTGACTTCAAGTGATCCGCCTGCCTTGGCCTCCCAAAGTGCTGGGATTACAGGCATGAGCCACCACGCCCGGCCAGAAGACTAATTTTAAATAGGAACATTCTCACTGGCAAACTAAAGATTTTCTTAAATAGTGAGCTATTAACACACAAGTAAGAGAGGTTTCTCCTTTTTAAATACCACTGTTCAGACCAGGATGAAGGACAACAGGAGAACTGCAAGAAGCAGCCACAATGAGCAATTGGCCGTCCTAAGAAACCAGGATTGCGTAATCACATGAAACGCCCAGTAGAAGTCAAGGCCAAGGAGCCCTTTTTTTGTATTTCTTGGTTGCCTATTTTATCCAGTGCCTGATCTTACATTCAGCTCTGTATTGTTTTAAACAGATATCTTTGCTTTTAAAGTGAATGTTCATCATCAGTTCTGAGTATGAATACATTAGTAGGAACACATTTATTTTAATTCATTTGATGATGATTTTACTAAAGCTTAAGATTGTGTGTCTCTGAAAACCTCAAAAAATTATTCAAAATGACTGTTCAGATGAATGCAGATACATGAAAAGAAAACTGGCTGAAGGTCATCATACAAAGAGCCAGCAGTAGCAGCAACAATTAAGACCAGGCATCTATTTTAATTTTTCAGGTGTGTGTTGATGAGGAGAGTTAGACTGTTTTAATTGCTAATCTCTCAAAGGAAGGAACACACCATGTTAATTAAATTCACTGATGATAGAAAATGTGGAGGTGGATTAATCACTTCTAATGGCAGAACAATTTTCTTTAAAAGCTAGTTTTACAAATAAGAACTGGAATTAACCAAAAGAGAACTCAGTTCTTAGAGAATGTGTGTGCGCACACACACACACACACAGCCTAACTACCCCCAGTGCATAGATTACAGGATGCACACTTTGAAAGTTGCTTTAAAAAAGGTGCACTAGTCACTGAAGAATGCCATCTTGAATTCAATCTTTGAACAAAGATGTGCTAAGTACCTGCTATATATATAAAGCTGTGGCTTGAATAATAAAAAAAAAATACAGAAAGAAAAGCACCTCTTCTACTATACTTTTGGACCATGGATATTCCCGTACAATTTAGTACAGCAAATTCCCTTCTCTCTGGCACCTCAATAAGGTAGCATCAAAAAACCATAAGGGGATGGAAACTTTGATTAACTGAAAATGCTTTAGTTGCCCAGGCATTTCATCAGGTATACACCTCCAGAAAGTATCTAAGTTTTGTCATTATAAATAAAGAAAATGGAAAGGTAAGTACAAGTACCAAAGTTTATATAATCAAGCCTCCAAATAGAAATGTGGCTGTGACTAGAGATATTACAATTACCAAAATCTAGAGACAGAGCAGCCAGTTATCAAGCTAGACACAGAAGCAGACCTGTAGCAGAGAGGTGAGAGTGGGGCTGAGAGGTGCAATTCTCCTGTGGCTAAGGACTCTCCTAACATTTCTTTGGTAGTATAACATTTCTGTACGTGCTATGTCCAAAATCATGTCTGTGACACAGGACACATCTGGCCCCAAACAGAGAATGCAAGACCATGAGCAGCAGCTCCCCGTCGCTGAAATGAGCAGCAATTTGAGCAGCAGCTCCCCATTGCTGAAATGAAATGAAATGAATTCAGCAGCTGAATTGACCAGCAAGACCATGAGTAGCAGCTCCCCATTGCTGAAATGAAAACTGGGTTTTACTGAGAGTCTTCCTCCTGGAGGCCAGGGTTCCTAACTGGAAGCAGCACGTATATATTTAAAAAACAAACAAACAAAAAGCAACATTTTTCCATTTTTTTCCCACAAAAAAACATTTTTCCATTTTCTTCTTGCCATGGTTTTCAGTGTAAGTGCTTGGCTAATGCAGGTACTAATGAAAAAAAGAACATAATAGGTTTCCCTGGTCATTCACATTTAGCAGAATGTAAACACCTTTTTGCATTCAAAGTGAGTTCTGGTTCAGATAGAAAGTTTGCCTCTGGGGTGCACCCTACTCATCCTGTCATAGAGGGAGCGCTCTCACCTGGTAACTCAGTCTTGCTGAAGACCCAGCCTTGTAGGTCCACTGAAATGCTATGATCCTGGAGAATGTGACTGTGGGGGAAAGAATGGAATGGCAGACACACAGATTGTGCACCTCTGAATTTCCAGATGGCAATGGCAGAATTGTGTGTGTGTGTGTGTGTGTGTGTGTGTGTGTGTGTGTGTGTGTGTGTGGTGTTAGAGTCTTGCTCTGTTGCCCAGGCTGGAGTACAGTGGTGCAATCATGGCTCACTGCAGCCTTGACCTCCCGGATTCAAGCAATCCTCCTGCCTTAGCCTCTGGAGTAGCTGGGACTACAGGCATACACCACCATGCCTGGCTAATTGTTTTTATAGAGACAAAGTCTCCCTATGTTGCCCAAGTTGATGGCAGAGTATTAAGACCAGCACAGCACACTTCTGAGAGTGGGGACCCTCCCAGGGTGGGGCTCTTGGTAAGTGCAGCAGTCACACCCCCACAAAGCAGTTTTTGGGGAAGAACTGAGAGTGATACATTAAGTAGCGGCAGCAAAACTGCCTCTCCATCTTTTTGGGGGCCAGTTGGGCCTGAGAATCAAATTACAAAAGATAGGCTAACAGATGAAAAGCATAAAATTTATTTTATGTGAGTTTACGTGGCATGGGAGCCTTCATACAGAAAAGAAGACCCAAAGAAGCAGTTAGAGTCAGTCCCTTATATACTGAATTGGCAAACAAATAGTTGTGAAATGTGATAAGGCCAAGGGGCCTGGGCTAGGGTAGGATACAGGGAGAAGGGTGACTAGGAAGATAAGGGTTGGCTTAAGAAAGCTTGTTTGTACAGATTTATTCTGGCCTCAACTGTTCATCTTTGATGATATGAATATTATTCTGTAGAGGGCATCTTTCCCACAGGCATTACATGCCTGCTTTAGGAAATGACATGAAGGTTAGTGTGATGTTCTTGCACCTGCTGTTTTTTCAAGTGTCTCTACTTAAATAGTCAATATGCCAGGATGGCACATTTTGAGTGGCATATTCTTAACTGTTTCCTTTGCATCTTGGTGTGGTCCTTATAAGGTCCTTATAAGGTATGGTTCTTATAAGCCAAATGCCACAGGCAGGTCAGAGGAGAGTGATGCCCTGTAAGAATTTTTATTCTTTTTTTCCTTTTTTTTTTTTTTAAGATGAAGTCTTGCACTGTCACCCAGGCTGGAGTGCAGTGGCGTGATCTCAGCTCACTGCAACCTCCACCTCCCAGGTTCAAGCGATTCTCCCACCTCAGCCTCTGAGTAGCTGGGATTACAGGCACACGCCACCATGCCTGGCTAATTGTGTGTGTGTGTGTTAAGTAGAGATGGGATTTCACCATGTTAGTCAGACTGGTCTCGAACTCCTGACCTCATAATCTGCCTGCCTTGGCCTCCCAGAGTGCTGAGATTACAGGCATGAGCCACCATGCCCAGACAAGAACTTTTATTCTACCAGGCATCAGAGGCATTTCGAGTTTTCCATCTGCTCAGTATGTGGAGGATCTAGACTGTAGGATAGGAGAAGATTGTATCTTGGCAATTATAACAGCTACCCTTTACATAGGTCTTGTTAAGTGTCTGTTGCACACTAAAACTTGTGCCGAAAGAATGTTGTCTATTAACCTGTCTTACATCAATTTGATTCTCAGGCCGAGCCAGGCCCCAAAGAAGATGGAGGGGCAGTTTTGCTGCCCCTACTCAATGTGTCACCCTCAGTGCTCCCCCAAGCACTGCTTCCTGGGGATTGGCCTCTGCAGAGACAGGTGTGGCCCCGTACCCTTGACTTGTGAAGCTAGCTCATTAGCACCAGCGTGAGTGCTTCCTCTTAGCAACCCTTCAGACTGGAAGGATCTACTTGTAGAATTCATGGTAAAAAATAAAAAATCAGGATGCAAAACTCTATCTGTAGAATGATTCAGTTTCATAAAAGATTGGAATAAAAAACGCCCATAAATGTAAAACTGTTATTTTGTTTCATTTCACAATTTTTTTGAAGAAGCACTGAGGTTTCTGACATATGAGCATTGCCTCCTTCCCTTCTCTATACCCTCATGGGTGTATCGTTCTCGCTGTGAATTAGTACAGCAGCGTTCAATAGACTAACGAAATTCAAGCATACTTGAAGGGCACCTTCTCTTTTTTTGGTCCTGGCAAGACAGCTGGCTATGATAAAATACGTTTGAGTGTAGGAAAGATTAGAAAACAGCCTTTTTTGTAAAGAGAAGCTAGAAATAATAATAATAATAACATCTCTGGGTCCTGTCCCGCAAGTGTAAGAGGAGCCCAGTAAGCCTGTGTGAAATTACATCAAGGATTTTTATGTTTTCTCTCTGTCTGCATTTGATGAGTTACACAGGTTTTGCTTAACATATTAGAGTTGGAACACAAAGGGAAATTTGTTTGCTTGTTTGTTGCTCCGGATTTATGCCTATGAGATTTTGGCTTTGTACATCATTTGGAGGTTTTGAGATCTTTGAATTACATGCATGCACATCTTTAGCAAGCTGCACTAGAGAACTGAAAGCATAAAATCAAATTACATGCAGATTGAAGAAGTAGCAATGATTTCTTTACAAGCGATTGTCAATTTATTGCCCAAGACTGACGCTCTGGTCTCCCCACTGATTTGGGAACAAAATGAGAAACTAAAACAAACACTAGAACGTTAAAATTCACTCCACCTACCGCAATTGTTAAATCACGGGCTTCTTCATGATATTTTTAAAATTAAGCTCCTCTCTCTGCAAAACCATCCAGCTATTCTGACCAAAAAACCTACTGGAGAAGAGAGGTGTGGCTGAGGGAATCCAAAGGCTGATACCATTCATATACCTTATGATTTATAGGCAAAAACTCAGTGGATAGATACAATCAAAAGAACAATGCAGCTGTCATAAAGCATTTTTGGCAAGTGTATCAGGGAATTAACTCAAAAACTTGACTTAAAATCAAAACACATAAGCCGGGTTTGTCTCATCTTGTGCAATAACATTATGGCAGAGACTGCTACAAACTGTCACTTCAACCCTTTTCCTCTACTTCTTGAGAATAACTAGACTACAGTTCCCAGCCTCCTTTGCAGGTAAAGGGGGCCATGGGGACAAAAAGGAAAGAGTCTCTTCCAGGCTGGCCTGTGAAACATTCTCCACAACCCTCTATAACCTTTCCTCTCTCTGGAGGTTAGGTGTCCACACCCAGGTGTGGACATGGCAGGCATTGAGGATTACCCAGGGCCTGGCTGCTCTGAACGACCACGTGCACAGAGACTCCTCCTTGGACTGTTTGGAAATAGAGCACTGTTGTGATACACTGAGTAGTGATACTTTGAGCCATTATACATTTGGGAGATGACAGGCATATCTCAGAGATGTTGCAAATTCAGCTCCAGACCACTGTAAAATGCTTAGCTTTAAAGCTTCAAAGTACAGGCTGCCCCTCTTGTTAAGGGCTAATGTAGTTGGTGACTTAACATTGAAGCCAAGGCTTGTTTACCATTTTGAAAATTCTACGACCCTTAAGAATTATGCTAAGTCTACTCTGCCTGTGCTCTAGAAATGGAACAACAAAGCCAGATGGCAGTACATCTCTTTAGCATGTTATTTAGCACGGGTTACTGAATATTTTAAGCCCACTATTGGGATCTACCACTTAGAAAAAAAAATTTCAAAATATTACTGCTCATTGCCAATCTACCTGGTCACCCATGAGTTCTGATGGAGATGTGCATGGAGATTGATGTTGTTTTCATGCCTGCTAACACAGTATCTACTTTGCAGTCCATGGATCAAGGATTAATTTTTACTTTCAAGTCTTATTTAATAAGTACATTTTGTAAAGCAGTAGCTGTCATAGAAGTGATTCTTCTAATGAATCCGGGCAAAATAAGTTGAAAACATTCTGGAAAGAATTTCTTATTCTACATGCCATTAAGAACATTTTTGATTCATGACAGGAAGTCAAAATGTCAACATTAACAGGAGTTTGGAAGGAATTGATTCCAAACCTGATGGATGACTTTGATGGTTTCAAGGCTTCAGTGGAGGAAGTAACTGCAGAGGTGGAAGGAACAGCAAGAGAACTAGAATTAGGAGTGGAGCCTGAGAACGTGACTGAATTGCTGCAATCTCCTGATGAAACTTGAACTGCTTCTTATAGATGAGCAAAGAAAGGGGCTTCTTCAGATGGAAACTACTCCTGGTGAAGATACCATGAACACTGTTGAAATGACAACAAAGGATTTAGAATATGACATACACTGCATTAATAAAACAGTAGCAGGGTTTCAGAGGATTGACTCCAATTTCAAAAGAAGTTCTACTGTGGATAAAATGCTATCAAACAGCATCACGTGCTAAAGAGAATTTTTTTCATGAAAAGAAAAGTCAATCTATACAGCAAACTTTATTGTTGTCTTATCTTAAGAAGTTGCCACAGCCACCCCAGCCTCCAGCAACCACCACCTTGCTCAGTCAGCAACCTTCAACATAGAGGCAAGACGGTCCACCAGCAAAAAGATTACAACTGGCTGAAGGCTCAGGTAATTGTTATCATATTTTAGCAATAAAGTGTTTCTTTTTTTTTTTAAGAAAGTGTGACATTCTGTCCCCCAAGCTGGAGTGCAATGGTATAATCTTGGTTCACTGCAACCTCCACATCCAGGGCTCAAGTGATCCTCCTGCCTCAGCCTCCCAGGTAGCTGGTACTTATGGGCATGTGCCACCATGTCTGGCTAATTTTTGAATTTTTTGTAGAGATAGGGTCTCACTATGTTGCCCAGGCTGGTCTCAAACTCCCAGACTCAAGGGATTTGCCCACCTTGGCCTCCCAAAGTGCTGGGATTATAGGCATGAGCCACCACACGCAGCCAAAGTTGTTGTTTTTTGTTTGTTTGTTTGTTTGTGACAGAGTCTCACTCTGTCACCCAGGATAGAGTACAGTGGCACAATCTCAGCTCATTGCAACCTCCACCTCCTGGGTTCAAGCAATTCTCCTGCCTAAGCCTCCCAAATAGCTAGGATGACAGGCGCACACCACTGCATCCAGATAATTTTTGCATTTTTAGTAAAGATGGAGTCTCGCCATGTTGGCCAGGCTGGTCTCGAACTCCTGACTTCAGGTGATCCTCCCACCTCGGCCTCCCAAAGTGCTGAGATTAAAGGTGTGAGCCACTGTACCTGGCCCAAAGTATTTTTTAATGAAGGTATGTACATTGGTTTTTAGACATAATGCTATCACACATTTAATAGACTACATTATACTGTAAACATCACTTTTATATGTACTGAGAAACGAAAAAAGTTGTGTAACACACTATTGTGTCAGCCTGTACTTTGAAGTTTTAAAGCTAAGCATTGACTTCTCCTATGAAAGTCGTATGAGGCATCTTTGTCCAACATAAGGCATTTTTACCTATGTGGAAAATCTATTGTTTAGTGTAGCCACCTTCATCAATGATCTTAGCTAGATCTTCTGGAGAACTTGCTGCAGCTTCTCCATCAGCACTTGTTGCTTCACCTTCCACTTTGATGTTGTGCAGAGGGCTTCTTTCCTTCAACCTCATGAACCAGCCTCTGCTAGCTTCAAACTTTTCTTCTTCTGCTTCCTCGCTTCCTCTGCTTTCTCAGGCTTTGTAGAATTATAGATAATTTGGGGCCTTGTTCTGGATTAGGCTCTGGCTTAAAGAGATGTTTTGGCTGGCTCGATCTTCTATCCAGACCACTCAACCTTTCTCCATATCACCAGTAAGGCTGTTTTGTTTTTTTATCATTCGTGTGTTCACTGGAGTAGCACTCCTAATTTCCTTCAAGTTTTCCTTTGCATTCACAACTTGGCTAACTATGTAAAGCTAGATGTCTAGCTTTTAGCTTACTTTGGTTTTCAACATGTCATTTTCCTAAGCTTAATCATTTTTAGCTTTTGGTTTAAAATGACAGAAGTGCAACTCTTCCTTTTATTTGAACAGTTAGAGGCCTTTATAAGGTTATTAATTGACCTAATTTCCATATTGTTGTGTCTCAGGGAATAGGGAGCCCTGAGGAGAGAGACAGGAAGCGAGCATATGCTGTTCAAACATGGTGCCGATATGTTAGAAGCCTGTGAACCAGAGTAACTCCATCTTGAATAAGAGCTGGGTAAAATAAGGCTGACATGAACTGGGCTGCATTCCCAGATGGTTAAAGCATCCTAAGTCACAGAATGAGATAGGAGGTCATCACAAAATACAAGTCATAAAGACCTTGCTGATAAAACAGGTTGCAGTAAAGAAGCCAGCTAAAACCCAACAAAACCAAGACGGCCACAAGAATGACCTCTGTACGTCCTCAATGCTACACTCTCACCAGTGCCATGACAGTTTACAAAAGCCATGGCAAAGTCAGGAAGTTACCCTATGTGATCTAAAAAGGGGAGGCATTTATAATCCACCCCTTGTTTAGCATATCATCAAGGAATAAACATAAAAAAGGGCAATCAGCCATCCTCAGGGTGGCTCTGTCTATGGAGTAGCCATTCTTTTATTCCTTTACTTTCTTAATAAACTTGCTTTCACTTTAGTCTATGGACTCGCCCTGAATTCTTTCTTGCACGAGATCCAAGAACCATCTCTGGGGGTCTGGATAAGGATCCCTTTCGTGTAACAGATAGACTTACTCAACTTAGGGTCGCCACAAACCTCCAATTTGTAAAAAACATAAATCCGTGAAGTGCAATAAAGCAAAGCACAATAAAACAAGGCGTGCTTGTAGTTAGTATAAGGGTTAGTGTTGCTTACTAATTGTGAAATTTACCAGAGCAGTTTAGGTTTGTTGCATTATTCAGAATATTTAATAAACCAAGTTTACTTTTTTTTTTTTTTTGAGACGGAGTCTCACCCTGTCACCCAGGCTGGAGTGCAATGGGGCAGTCTCGGTTCACTGCAACCTCTGCCTCCCGGGTTCAAGCGATTCTCCTGCCTCAGCCTCCCAAGTAGCTGAGACTACAGGTACATGCCAACACACCCAGAGAATTTTTGTATTTTTAGTAGAGACAGAGTTTAACTATACTGGCCAGGCTGGCCTTGAACTCCTGGCCTCGTGATCCACCCTCCTCTGCCTCCCAAAGTGTTGGGATTACAGGCATGAGCCACAGCACCTGGCAAAGTTTACTTTTTATAAAATCACAGAATGGAGGCAGAGTTAGGAAATTTTACAGGGCCAATAAGAAATATAACAATATGCTACTGAAATACTATTAATATGTGGCAATATTTCATAATCTCAATTGTGGACTCAAGTTGAACTTACATACTGAAAGGTTTGTGTTTGTGTAAATTTGCTTAAATACTTTCGTCTAAAACAGTTCAGCTCGTAATCAATTTCAGATGATGATCCGCTCACCTTAAAATTTATATGTAACAAGTTTACCATATTTCATATTTGTTTTTAATGCTTTCTGCCACTTTGGGGTTTTTAAAATTATTTTATTTGTGACCGGGACAAGATTTTTAACTTGTGCAAATCCCGACCCATTCCCTTCTGTGTCCTCAGAGGAAGCTCCCTCTTTCCTGTGCCTCAGAGCAACATGCACAGCTCAGAGGCGAGGCCTTTGTGAGGGGGAATGGGACAGAATGGGAGGAAGCAGCCTGGGAGGCTGGAGAGGAGTCATGTAGATACATGCATAAATATTTTAATGCATCATTACTTTGCTACCTTTGATACCTCTTTTCTGTGCTTGAATCTAGGCTGTGGAGCATGGATGGAAAAGCCTATTATTCTGATTTGTCTCCTTTGAATTCAGTACCACTAGCCTCAATGGGGAACTTCCTTAAATCACTCACCTAGCTGACTATTTCTATTTTCTGTCTCCTCCTACCTCCTACACCTTCTCATCCACACTCTCAGCTGATCACCTGACTTCCATTAAACCAAGGATGGAGAAGTAATCAGGAGAGGATGCCCATAGCTCCTTTCTCACACTTATGCCCAACCCCTCGCCCTGAATCTGTGTGCTCAGGCATTCCTCCTTCTCCCTATTACTGTGGAAGGAGCTTGGAGGCCAGCATCTCGACTTGTTCACTGGATCTCATTCTCTTTCTCTCTCTGTCTCTCTGTCTCTCTCTCTCTCTCTCTCTGTGTGTGTGTGTGTGTGTGTGTGTGTGTGTGTGTCTGCCCCTCCACCCCTCCATCAATAAGTTTTCCCTCTCTTCTGGAGAGAAGAAATTTTGTTACTTCTCCCATGGAAAGGAACCTTTCTTTTGATGTTACTGTGCCCTCCACCTACTGACTGATTTCTCAGCTCCTGTTTATAGCAAACCCACCCTAGAGAGCTGTCTGTAGTACATGCTTGTTGTTTACAATTTGTCTCCTCCCATTCTCTCCAAAATCTACTCCAATCAGATTCTGGTCTTCCCTGTGTCATCAATGACCTTCATTTGGTTACATCCAGTGGTTATTTCTAAGTCTTTACTAAAATTTTTGGCTTGCCACTTATTTACATAGCCAGATCAATTAATCTTTCTTTTTTTGACTTTGACCTCTCCCTTTTTGTTTAAAAAGTCTTTTCTTTCTTCCAGTATCTCTAAAGGTTTACTCAAGTTGTCTTCAAGTTCTTTAAGGCTTTTTAAAATTGCACTTAACTCCTAAATCTATCTGAAATATATTTTAGTATATAGTGTCAAAAAGAAATCAAACTAGTTATTTTTCTCCAAATAGTTAATCAATAACCCCAGTTATATCCCTTCTTAATATCATCTTTCTTAATTGAGACTGTGCTGTTCATTGAAGGTGGCATTCTGGTTTAAAGTGAAAACCTGACTAAGCTTCTCTCCATCAATTTTATATAAAGCCTATAGAAATCAACTCAATAGGTTTTATGCATTGAGATTCTTCCCAAGATCTGAAACCAAGTTATCTGTGGCTCTTAATTTTTATGTGGTGAGTTCATGTACTTTAGTGAGAAATTACGGAAGTTAATCTCAAGAGTTAGAACTTTGGTGCCATTTTAAAACAAATCTCTCAGATTATGATTCTATTTTTGTAACTTTTATTTGAGCACTTTATGAATCATTTTGTCAAATTACTTTAAGAACACCACTGCCCATGAAGTTAAGCAATCAAGCAAATGTAAAGATCTGATTTCAAGAATATTTAAAATATTATAAGAATATAAGAATATTTAGGAAAAGCTAAATATGTTCAGAAAAATGGATAATATCTCAATTGCTATGTAGGAAAATAACTATAGCATATCAAAATTTACATCTTTGCCACCCTTTGTCTATAATCAACATTAAAAAGGAACAAAAGTGAAGAACTTGACAATGTGAATACCTACACTCACTATTGCTACTGTTAATGCTATTCTGGAAGTTAGTTGATAGAAAATGCTCCATCCATGAAAACATAAATGTCATCAAAGAGAGTAACTTTACAATAATTCAGGTGATTCATTCATAAATGTTGTAGATTTTGATATATAAGCCAGAGACTATGACCATTTATCTCACTACTCCAGAAGGATGGCATGAAAATGTTTGTATCTAATGTGATGATCTAGATGGTGGTAAAATATAAAATAAATACACAGGCATCAATTGTATGTCTATTAACTTTCCATCACAATAGGCAATAATAAAACAGAATGGAAAAAGACACTACTCAATACTTCATAGCCCAGAGCAGTGTTTCCCAAGATGGAGACCCCATGCAAGGCTTCCTGACTAGAAATCTTGGAACATGGGCCCAGGAAGCTCCCATTTAAACCGTTTTAAACCAGCCCCAGATGCTTCTTTTGTTCTCTAAAATTTTAGAGTCCCTGATGTTGTAAGCAGGAGGAGACACTGTGTGAACTTGAGCAAATTATGACACCAATTCAGGCTTCAGTTTCATTATCTGCAAAAGAAGGAGAATGATCATGCCCACATTATAAGGGGCTTCAGAATAATGTAGGTGAGGGGTTTGTGTTCTGTCTAGTGAAGTGCAAGTACTCAATTTTCATTCAATAATATTAGTATCAGATATTAAAAGAAAGTGACAAAGTGTGCAAAAATAAGCTTCAGAAAGAATATTCAGGACTTAAGTGACAAAAACAAAAATGAAATGAAATACTTTTTTAAATCACATAAATTGAGAGGCAAACTATGTTCCTGCCAGGAGTGGTGGGGAACAAAAGGAGAATGCAACATTGTAAAGAAATCCCTTTTTCAAAATTGATTTTTAAATGTCAAGTAGCTCTATGGAAAATATCAAAAGGACACTTTTCATAACACAACACAATGCTCAGGGTCATCTTGAAGAACATGTAGAAAAAATTATCCATCTTCTACCCGGACATGCAGAAGGAAGCACCTTGAGAGCCACTTTCATTGTTAGACATCATAATGCATAATCACAATACATTTAACAGCATAGTACTATTATTAAAAGGGCAGGGACATCAATGAAACCAAGAAGAAAATACAGAAATCTATCCAAGTTATTCAAGATAACTTAGACTATGATAGAGTTACATTTGAGGTCAATGGAAAAACTAGGAAATATTTAATAAATGGTAATTACATTATTAAGTAATTAGAAAAAAATAAGGTCGCTCCAAATTTATTTCCACATGAATTAAAGACTGAAATTAAACTATAAAAGAGGAAAACTGAAGTATATAGAATAGTTATTTCTTTGGAAGCATCCTGTATATTGTATTAACAGAAGTAATCTATAAATTTAATAATTTTAGCAAGTCATGTTTGATTAGTAAAATGTAAGAAGAAATAGGCAAAAGAAGAAGAAAGAGGTCGTATACTATTCACAGTTTTTTTATCATAAGAGGAAGATGAGCCACGCACATTCCATCAGGTGGAGAAAACATTCTGGCAAAGACAAAACTGCATCAGCGCCGCTCATGGTTGCCTGAGTTACTAGATAGTCTCATCATGCTAATAATATAATAACTAGCAAAACTACATTCAAATAACTCAAATGCAGTTCATATTAATCAGGAATGGAATGACAAGTAGAGCTCCAGAGATCTCTGTGGCCCAGGCCATTCTGATATCCACTCTGGCTCCACCATCTAATGGGGGCCATGTCTGCTTTCCATGCCTGCCATTATAGTCTAAGACTTGCCCTCGGTCACCCCAGCATGTTCTCATACCTCCTGAAATCATCTACTGAAACCAGACTGGTGTCATCTCACCAGCATCCAGAGCCAACAGAAGATACCCGTGAAAGCTCTTGTCTTCCCACAGTAGGTTAGAGATATGCCCTATTTCTAATACTTTGATCACCATATCCACCTTGAAGAAGGTACAGTGTTTTCTGGGCTTTTGGGGTGATCAAGGAGCGAGTAGGAAGGATACATATGATGGAGCTTCTCTTGTATATCAGTCTCCTAAAGGACAAATAGCCTCCCCAGTTAGTATAGAGGTACAACCTTTCTAGAGATCAGTCATACTGGGCACCAACAATTTTGGCAGTATGCACATGTTTTTGAGCCAGAAATTTCAGTTTTAGTATTTTATATAGAAAATAATTTATGTGTTTAACTCAACAGTAAAATAATAATAATCCCATTAAAAAGTAGGCAAAGAACATGAATAGACATTTTGCAAAAGGAGACACACAAATGGCCAACAGGTATATGAAAAAAAAGTTCAACATACTAATCATCAGAGAAATGCATTATCACATCAGTCAGAAAGGCTATTATTTAAAAAAAAAAAAAAAAAAAAAAAAAAACCCATAAAATAACAGAGGCTGGCAAGGCCACAGAGAAGAGTGGACACATACACTGTTGGTGGGAATGTAAGTGAGTTCCACCACTATGGAAAATAGTATGGAGGCCTCTCAAAAAACCTAAAAATAAAACTACCTTATGATCAAGCAATTCCACAATTGGGTATTTATCCAAAGGAAAAGACATCAGAATACCAAAAGTATATCTGTGCCCACTTGTTTGTTGCAGCACTATTCACAATAGCAAACATATAGAATCAACCTAAAATGGGGTATATATACAGCATGGAATACTATTTAGCCATAGAAAATGAACATAGATGGAACTGGAGGTCATTATGTTGAGTGAAAAAAGTCAGACACAGAAAGACAAGTATCACATGTTCTCACTTATATGTGGGAGCAAAAAAGGTTGATCTCATGGAGGGAGAGAGACTAAAATGATAGATGCTGGAGACTGGGGAGGTTATGTGGGGGCAGAGTGGGATAAAGAAAGTTTAGTTAATGAGTACAAACTTACAGTTAGGTAGAAGGTATAAGAGTGTGTGTGTGTGTGTGAGTGTGTGTGTGTGGCAGAGTCTTACTCTATCGCCCAGGCTGTGGAGTACAGTGGAGTGATTTCAGCTCACTGAAACCTCTGCCTCCCAGACTCAAGTGATCCTCCAGCCTCAGCCTCCCAAGTAGCTGGGACTACAGGCAGGCTCCACCACACCCGACTCATTTTTGTATTTTTAGTAGAGACAGGGTTTCACCGTGTTGGCTAGGCTGGTCTCAAACTCCTGACCCCGAGTGATCAGCCCACCTCGTCCTCCTAAAGTGTTGGGATTACAGGTGTAAGCCACCATGCCTGGCCAGAAGCTACAAGTTCTAATACTCAATAGCAAAATGGAGTGATTATAGTTAGCAACAACGTGTTGTATATTTCAAAGCAGCCAGGAGAGAACTTGAAATATTACTAATACCTAGAAGCAATAAACACACGAAATGATGGATAACTTAAATGCCCTGGCTTACTATTATACAGGCTATCCACATAACAAAAAAAATAAAAATCACATGTACCTCATACATATGTAAAATATTATGTATCAATTAATTTTGTAATACGTCTTTTTTAAAAAAGAAAATTATGTTTTTAAAGATGTATAAGACTGGCCATAGCAGGCGGGGCACACTGGCTCACACCTGTAATCCCAGCACTTTGGGAGGCAGAGGCAGGCAAATCATCTGAGGTCAGGAGTTCAACACCAGCCTGACCGACATGGTGAAATCCCGTCTCTACTAAAAAGACAAAAAATTAGCCAGGCATGGTGGCGCATGCCTGCAATCCCAGCTACTTGGGAGGCTGAGATAGGAGAATCGCTTGAGGCAAGAATCTCAGGCGATTCTCGCTGAGAGGCAGAGGTTGCAGTGAGCCGAGATCTCATCATTGCACTCCAGACTGGACAACAACAGCAAAACTCCGTCTCAAAAAAAAAAAAAAAAAGACTGGCCATAGCAATGCTATTTATCATTGCAAAAACAATGCAATAAGTGTTTTGTTTGTTTGTTTTGAGACAGGGTCTTAGTCTGTCGCCCTGGCTGGAACACAGTGTCACTATCTCAGCTCTCTGCAACTTCCACCTCCCGAGTTCAAGAGATTCTCCTGCCTCAGCCTACCAAGTAGCTGGGACTACAGGCACCCGCCACCACACCTGGCTAATTTTATATATATATATATTTTCAATACAGACGGGGTTTCACCATGTTGGCCAGGCTGGTCTCGAACTCCTGACCTGCGGTGATCCACCAAGATAGGTTGTATTTCTTTTCTTTCTTTCTTTTTTTTTTTTTAGACGGAGTTTTTCTCTTGTTGCCCAGGGTGGAGTGCAATGCTGTGCTCTCACTGCAACCTCCACCTCCCGAGTTCAAGTAATTCTCCTGCCTCAGTCTCCCGAGTAACTGGGATTACAGGTATGCACCACCACACCCAGCTAATTTTGTATTTCTAGTAGAGACAGGGTTTCTCCATGTTGATCAGGCTGGTAGCAAACTCCCGACCTCAGGTGATCCGCCCGCCTCGGCCTCCCAAAATGCTGGGATTACAGGAGTGAACCACCGCACCCAGCCTGACGGGTTGTATTTCTAATAACAGGAAACAGTCCAAAAATTATGAAAGAGTGATAGAATATAATACTGTAACACTAAAATCGGTGCTACAGATCAAAGGTTTGTATATAGGAAAACACATAATATGCATTGCTAATTTTACAAAAAATCAGGTTAACTGCTCCAAAAAATGTTAAAAATAGAGTGATTGAGTTTTTGTAAAATAAATATGTGTGTGTGTGTGTGTGTGTGTGTGTGTCATAGGCCCAGTAAGTTGTAACTTTGGATGTGAAAAAAGTCAAAATCCACCTGTATTTGTTGTGCATGAGACATGAAATCGCATTAAGAAGAGTCTATTGTATTTCCCCTTATTATTCAGTTGTGTGAAAGAAAAACAGAATCTCAGGACTCCAAACTCACTATGACAAAGGGAAAGAAGCTTGGGAATTGAGTGAGGCAAAAAGCAACAAAAACAAAAACAAAAACAAAAAAAAACAAAAAAACAAAAAAAACTGCCTTCTGTCTTGTTCCCAAACAGAAAGCTGCAAGGTTAAAACGCCACGTATCTCCTCAGGTAGCTTCCCTCTCAAATTGCTCACAAGGAAATTCCTTGTCGGGCCCTAAATTATTCAGAATACATACCCCCCTATAGATTAACCCTAAAAGGGAGTTCTATTGAATCTCACTGTGATATTCTAAATTCACAGCTCATCTTTACCGGAACCACAAAGACAAAACTAGAAATTATCACTGTCCACCCCACCCCAGACAAATGCATATTTGACCGCTTCCTCAACTATCTTTATCTTATGTAAAATGCAGATTCACCGAGCACAGAAAACAAATGCATAATTGACTTTTCCTCTACCCTCCTTTCAGGCATGAAGTGTGGATTCAGTGAGCTCCAGTCAAAGCCTCACAAGAATGCAACCACTCTCCTCACTGGCCTCCCTCTCCCTTTTTTTTTTTTCTGTTCCCCTTCCCCGCCTGCTGGCTCTTTCCCCTTTAAACACTGAAGTCCTGAAAACTCTCTGGAAAAGGCAGGGATCACACACCCTCTGGTGATTTCTGTTTACCTTTCCAGGGCGTGTCCTCAACCTTGGCCAAATAAACCTCAAAATCAATTGAGACATGCCTGGGAGGAAAGGAGAGAAGTTTTTTGATATTTTCAAAAATATTCCAAAAATTGCAAGTGTACTGAACATTTGAAGTCATTTTTTCTTGTCATTATTCTCTAAGCAATACAACAACTATTTACATAGCACTGACATTGTGTTAAGTATTAAAAGGAATCTAGAGGTGATTTAAAGCATTTGGGAAGATGTGCATAGGTTATATGCAAATACTACAACACTTTATACCAGGGTCTGGAGCATCATGGACTGTGGTGTCTTTGAAAGGTCCTGGGTTTTTTTTGTTTTTTTTTTTTTGGTTTACATTAGCAATTCAGGTTCTTATTTTAGAGGAAGACTGGAACATAAATTTTGTCTGGCTTGGCACAGACTAAGAAATAAATAACTCAAAATTATGTTCGGAAGATGTCAATCATAACAATTCAAAAATTATGAGGGAGGAATGGTAAAATTTGTAAAGAAGCCAAGAGAGAAGAGAAGGAGAAAAATCTCTTTATTCTGTTTCGATGTTCAGCATCATAAAAAAACAAAAAAATCTTTGCCCACTTTTTAATGGGGGTTATTTTGTGTTTTTCTTGTAAATTTGTTTAAGTTCCTTATAGATTCTAGATATTAGACGTGTGTCAGATTGCAAATATTTTCTCCCTTTCTGTAGGTTGTCTGTTCTCTCTGATGATAGAAGACATTTATGCAGCCAACAAACACATGAAAAAAAGCTAAACATCACTGATTATTAGGGAAATGCAAATCAAAACCACAACGAGTCACCATCTCACGCCAGTAAGAATGGCAATTAAAAAGTCAAGAAACAACAGATATTGGTGAGGTTGTGGAGAGATAGGAATGCTTTTACACCATTGGTGGATAAATTAGTTCAACCTTTGTGGAAGACAGTGTGGTGGTTCGTCAAAGACCTAGAGGCAGAAATACCATTTGATCAGCAATCCCATTACTGGGTATACACCCAAAGGAATAGAAATCATTCTATTATATAGATACACTCACGCATATGTTCATTGCAGCACTATTCACAATATCAGACATGGAATCAACCTACATTCCCATCAATGATAGACTGGATCAAGAAAATGTGGTACATAAACACCACGGTATACTATGCAGCCTTCAAAAGGAAGGAGATCATGTCCTTTTCAGGTACATGGATGGAGCTGGAAGCCATTATGCTTTGCAAAGTAACGCAGGAACAGAAAACCAAACACCGCATGTTCTCATTCATAAGTGGAAGCTGAACAATGAGAACACATGGACACAGGGAGGGGAACATCACACACCAGAGCCTTTCGGGGTTGGGGGATAGGGGGAGGGAGAGCATCAAAATAAATAACTAATGCATGCGGGGCTAATGCTTAGGTGATGGGTTGATGGGTGCAGCGAACCACCATGGCGCACGTTTACCTATGTAACAAACCTGCAGCTCCTGCACATGTGTACCAGAACTTAAAATAAAATTAAGTTAGATTGAAAAACAAACAAAAACTTCTAGTGGGCTGAAAGAATGTGAGAAGCCCACCACAGGGCCCTACCAGACATCCCCTGTGAGAGAGGTAGGAGAACCAACTCCTATCCTAGCGATGGGCGGTTTCGAGCACAGCACAGCTGGTGCTAAAACTCCTGACACACCCCTGCTGCAGATGCCCTCCTTCTACTCCACAGGCGGCGCTGAGAAGGCCCTGGAGGAGGTGCTGGGAGATGGCAAGTCCATGAGGGGGTGACTGTGTGTGTGCACATGTGTGTCCATGTGGGCTTGTGTGTGTGCACGTGCGTGTGTCTTATGCATCTGTGTGGGAACGTGTTTGTGTCTATGCACTGACAGAGCTCTGTGGTGAAGCTTTCACGACAATGCAAAAGCAAAAGAGAGAAACAAAAAACGTTAACAGTCACTTTCTTGGAATAGTTGGATTAAGGGTGATTTTACTTTCTTGCTTTTTTAGAACCTATTTTTCTGTGTTTTGGAGAAAAGTTTGGAGTGATGCCAGCAACACCAGGAATGACTCTCCCCACTCCTTACAGGCAGCACATGTCAGAGATAAAAATTAGAGCTTTCTTTTCATAATCAGTTCCCAAAATGGTTGAGGCAGCTTTTGGGCAAAGAGTTTGTACTGTTCGGACGATTGGTTTGTTTCTTTTCTCTCTCTCTCTTTCTCTTTCTCTCTCTGCGTCTTGTGAGTTTCTTTTTTTTTTTTTTTTTTTTTTTTTTTTTTCCTTTCTGCAGAGCTGTTTTGGGGGAACAGTCATTATTTTTGCTGACTGCTTTCTGGAATGGAATCATTTTGGAGAAATCCCAGAGAGAGCTAAGGCTCTAGGTTTTCATTTCAATAAATTACACAGGTTCTGTAAATATAGAGTCAGAACATCCATCCACCCCCTGCTGCCATGAATGTGGGCAGGCAATGCCAGGAGAACATTCCCTGAAGTACTGTTTGTGCCTCTGGCCCTGCCTTCTGCCCTGATTTTAGGGAATCAAGTCTGAGGAAGACTAGGGGAAGGAGGTGCTGTTCTGGACACAACAAGGACAGGAGAATTCCCATCCCGACCAGCCGTACTGACTCGGATTTCGGAAATTTCTCCTTGTTTCGTTTTTCACGTTTAATTTAGGATTTGGAAGTTACATGAATGCTCCAAACAGTAAAAAGGAAAAGTCAAAATAAAATCGGATGTGAGAGGCTTTAGTTTCCCTCATATCAGCCCTGGGTGGGTGGGGGGGGGGGGGGGTGTGTGTGTGTGTGTGGTCCATGCTGTAGTACAGTGGTGCAATCTCGGCTCACTGCAACCTCCACCTCCCGGGTTCAAGCGATTCTCCTGTCTCAGCCTCTCGAGTAGCTGGGATTACAGGCACCCGCCACCATGCCCGGCTAATTTTTGTACTTTCGGTAGAGACAGGGTTTCTCCACGTTGGCCAAGCTGGTCTCGGACTCCTGACCTTAGGTGATCTGCCCCCCTCCGCCTCCCAAAGTGCTGGGATTACAGGCGTGAGTCACTGCGCTGGGCTGCTCTGGGTCTTTATAATACAAAATAACCAGAATTGTGGTTAAAGTGGCAGAACACATATGTTTATTATTTCTCCCTCCCCGAATTCTTTTAACATAATTATACAGGAGATACACAAGACCTTAACCCACAAGGACAAAAAATGTAACTGAAAGGAGAACAGTCGAAAACAGGTTTCAGTCTGTACTTTGGAAACTAAACGTGGAGGAGCTCTTAGAGCCAACCAAGGGGAGCAGGGAGGGGCCCGCGGCCAAGTCCCTGCTTAGGGGACCGTGGAGCGGAATTCGTCCAGTCTCCGCAGAAGCCCGAGACGCTGCGACTGTGTGCAGCAGAAGCGCAAAGGCGGGGACAGCAAGGGACCTGAGAGAGGGACCACCGTGCTCAGAACTTGCGGATCCAGAGCAGCCCTGCCTTGGGGCCTGCCCTTCCCATGCAGTGGGAACAGGTCAGTGGCCTATAACCTGGAAAAACCCAATCCATGAAAATACAAGGAATTAGTGAACATTCACAAATGGAATTGGAGAAAATTCACCAGCCAAGGGCCTGTCCCTGCTCCTGCACCCCACCTGTAACCCACTCCACTCGAGTCACAGATTAAAGAATAAGATGTTTGTTTGTTTATTTGTTTGGAGACTCACTCTGTCGCCCAGGCTGGAGTGCAGTGGTGCCATCGGGGCTCACTGCAACCTCCGCCTCCTGGGTTCAAGTGATTCTTCTGCCTCAGCCTCTCCAGTAGCTGAAATTACAGGCGCCCACCACCATGCCCTGCTAATTTTTGTATTTTTAGTAGAGTTGGGGTTTTGCCATGTTGGCCGGGCTGGTCTCAAACTCCTGACCTCAAGTAATCTGCCCAAAGTGCTGAGATTACAGGCATGAGCCACAGGACCTGGCCAATAATAAGGTCATTTACTGTTGTATAAGCAATAAGTGAGAATCAAGGATACTTTTTAAAACTCATAGGTGAGCCCAGGCATGGTGGCTGAGATCAGCCTGTACAACATAGTGAGACACCATCTCTACAAATAAAAATTAAAACTTTAGCTAGGTGTAGTGGCTCATGCCTGTAATCCCAGCACTTAGGGAGGCCAAGGTGGGAGGATTGCTTGCGGCCAGGAGTTTGAGACCAGCATGGTTAAACTGGCGAGTCCCTGTCTCCCCCCAAAATTTAAAAATTGGCCTGGCATAGCCCTAGTCCCAGCTACTTAGGAGTCTGAGATGGGAGGATCACTTGAGCCTGGGATTTGGTACAACAAGCCGTGATCACAGCTCTGCGCTCCAGCTTGGGTGACAGTGGGAGACCTAGTCTCAAAAAAAAAAAAAAAAAAGCCAGTAGATGAGTTAGCAAATGGTTAATTTAAAAAAATAATTAGGACCACTATAAAGGAAAATTCTAGAATGGTAACACAAGTTTTGCTACCAAATGAAATAATTTTTAAAAAGCAAAGATACCTCAGAGAGACAAATATCACAGTAAAATACACACACACACACACACACCCCTAAGTGAATTCTGCCAACAATCACATGACCTTGGAAGAGGACCCCAAGCTCAAGAAAGGAACCAGCCCAACCAGTACCCTGTTTGCAGCCAGCCAAGCTATGCCTGTACTCCTGATCCACAGAAACTATGAAGATAAATGTGTAGTGTCTTATGCCACAAAGTTTGGGATGATTTGTTACACAGAAGCAGAAAATGAATGAAGTCGTGTGCAGGAAAAAGTAAAATAAAGTAGAAGTCATATTATTCAGTGCACAGAAAATACTATTAATATTCTTGGAGTAGAGATATTGGATTATGTGGGAGGCAGTTATGCAGAAATAGAGAAATCAATTAATTCATCAATCAACATATAAGAGATAAGGGATATTAATATCAAGAATATGTTAAGAATTTTATAAGAAAGAAGAAATATTAAGCACATGGCTCAAAAACACATTTTAACTTATTATAAATACTGATATTGATTTAACCATACATTGAAATGTAACTAAGTTAGGTGATATTGTTGTCGAAGAACAACATGGGAACTTAATATACTATGTCTAATATTAATAAATCAACAAAAAGGAAAAGAATAAGGCTTTTTTATAAACATGGGGATATATTGGTGAAATGGGCTAGAGGAGTTGAGGCTGCTTACCTCTTGGGAATAGTTCCGGGTGGTGGAAAGAGATGAAATGAAGAATAGCAGGCCCGCCATATCCATGGGTTCTACATCTGTGGATTCAACCATTTTCAAAATCTTCAAAAAAAAGTTTTATGATATTTTCAAAAATATTCCAAAAATTGCACGTATACCAAACATGTAAAGTCATTTTTTCTTGTCATTATTCTCTAAACAATACAATATAACAACTATTTACCTAGCATTGACATTGTGTTAGGTATTATAAGTAATCTAGAGATGACTTAAGGCATTTGGGAGAATGTGCATAGGTTATATGCAAATAATACACCTCTTTACACCAGGGACTTGAGCATCTGTGGACTGTGGTGTCTGGCAAGGTCCTGGAACCAATCCCCCACAGATAATGAGGGAGACTGTACAACTATTTTTTGTGATAAGACATTTGACACTTTAACTATATGAAGATAAATTCCTCATTACATTTGGGGTCAAGCAGTAGTGGACTGGAGCCACCTCGTAATGGTTTATTTTCATGGTTGACATTTTCAGGAATCTTGGTGCCAGTTAATAAAAGGTGTCATTATTAAAATTGAATGACATGACTTTACAATTAAATAAATTACACTTAAAAGGTAATACATACTCAAAATTCATCATTTTCTAATTCTTTTACTTCTTTTTCCTGTTTGAGGCTATTTATGTCTACTGCATTTACTGTGCATTTTTTCCCACCTTCTCACTCACTAATGTCATGTTGGTAGACTACATTGACCACGGTGGAAGTATTTACAGCATGGAAATTAGCAAGTGCTTCAAGTCAAAGCTTGATTTATTGTATTTTATTGTCTAAACATCATAAATTGATGGACACAATGTTAATATTGAAGATTAAACCTAAACTTGTGCCATATTCATAGTGGCTACATTGTGAATAGCACAAACAGTGTTGAAAAATATTCTTCCAGTATTTGAGAACTGTTATCCAATTTAGCAAAGATGTTGCTCCTTGACAAAGGAGTGAAGTTCCAACATACCTTTTCACAGTTTCACTTTTGTCTTACTTGTTAACATCAACCACCATTCATATCAGAACTGAACTAATTTACCAACTGCAACCATAGGCTTGCTATGTATACGGGACTTTGACTAATTATCTGTGAAAGCCTTCCGTGGCAATCAATTAACTATTTAGAATTTGCAATAAAGAATGTTGTATAATTTATTATTATTTGTAAATTGAATGCTACACATCATCTATATCAGTAAAATCTAGAATAAAGTTATATACATATATATACACAGACACATATAGATTGTGTATATATGTGTGTGTATATATGTACACCCAAAGCAGTTGTTAAAATGTACTAGCACATTAGTGGGTTAAAATATAATTTATTGAGTTCTATTACAAGAATTCTGTGTTCCCTTATTTGTTTTTCTCTAGAATTACATATATTTAAAAATAAATTTTAAATAAATTGGTACCACCTTTTTTGGAATTAAAAACCACAAGACTCTGGATTAAAAGTGGCCCCTGAAGATCAAACATAATAATGAATGCTGACACAGACAAAGCTTTACAGGCAATTTGCCTCATTCTTCAAGAACCTTAGAATATGCAAAATTTTAATCAAACAATTATACATTTAAATATATTTCACATGGGAAATTATCATAGATGTGAACACTATTTATAAAATAAGATGCTAATATTATTTGCAAAAGCAAAAATTAAAAGAAATTAAATATGTAAATTTAATATTTAAAGTAATTACATTCTGCAGTAAAGTTCTTTGTAACTAACAGATTCTCAGATCAATTTTATGAAATGTATACATTTATAACATATTAACAGTGCATAAAATAATACATAAAAATCTCAAATATGCAAAGAAAAAAATTTTTGAAAAATATCAACATGTTAACTGTTACCATTAGAATGTATGGTTATTTTCATTTTTGCTGCTTTTCACATATCTGTGATTACTGAATTTCTCCAATAGCACTTTCATAATAAACAAATGTAAGGATAACAGAAAAATTACGAGAAGAAATTGTATAGACCTTTATTTGACCTTTGAAGAAAGAGGTACTTGCTGTATTTAGAAACCATGAAATGATGAAATAGATGAATAGGCAAAGGACATAGCTTTTTACAGAATAATATGATATCATAAGCCAATGTATGGGAAAATGATCATAGTAGCAAAAAGGAAAAACAATATAAAATTAGTAGAGAATAAGATATGTAGGGACAAATTGAAGTAAAATGATAATTTAAAAATGTTTGGCTTTGGGTGCAGTGGTTCATGCCTGTAATCCTAGCACTTTGGGAGGCTGAGGTGGGAGGATCATTTGGGGCTGGGAGTTCAAGACCAGCCTGGGCAACACAGCAAGACACTATCTCTACAAAAGATTTTAAAATGTTTAAATAAAAAATTTTTAATGCTTGAATTGGATTATAAACTGGAATGAAAGCTTTGAGAGTATATATGGACTGTATATATACATATACACATAATTATGCATAGTGTTTGTGTGTGTATATATACACACACACTACATGTATACGTATGCCTGTTTTCTCATCATTATTATTCCCTGATTGAAGAACTTCAGTTCTAGATTTCTATACTAAGCAACCAACTCCAAAACAGATGAAGCTTTTCTCACAATGTAAACTACTGGAGAAAAACAGGAAAATAGTAGGATAATCATACACCCATACCCCCCCCCCCCACACACACACATACTGACATATTATGGAAATATTATCCACCCAGTTACAATTTTATTAAAATTTTTTATTAAAAATACTTATAGCTAGATAGGAAAAAGCATATAGTATCATATGAAGTGAAAAGCAAAGTACAAAATTGTACAACTGTGTAAATGAAAATAATATTTATTAAATACTATGTATTAAGCACCATGCTCTCTGCTTTATGCATTTAACTTTGCTTGATCCTTCACAACTCTATGAGTAGGTATGAGTATTACCCCAATTTTATAGATGATGGAACTTCATAAATTAAAAAATTCCATATAAAAATTGAAATGAGATATAACAAAATGGTAACAAAAATTTTAGATTATAGATGATGTTTTCCTATGTTAATTTTTCTTAAGGGAGACTACTGTTTATATTATTGGAATACAAAGCAATGCATTTTAATTTTTTTATTTTTTTAAATACGGAGTCTTGCTCTGTCACCCAGGATGGAGTGCAGTGGCTCAATCTCGGTTCACTGCAACCTCCACCTCCCAGGTTCAAGCGATTCTTCTGCCTCAGCCTCCAGAGTAGCTGGGATTACAGGCGCATGCCACTACGCCCTGCTAATTTTTGTATTTTTAGTAGAGACAAGGTTTCACCATGTTGGCCAGGCTGGTCTCGAACACCTGACCTCAGCTGATCCACCCACCTCAGCCTCCCAAAGTGCTGGGATTACAGGAGTGAGCCACCATGCCTGGCCTGCATTTCAATTTTTAAAAATGGTCATTGACAATAGAAACATAGATCAAAAAACAACAGGAAAATGTTCTGTCTCAGATATTAGTAACAAAAGAAAACAAATGGAGAAGCCATAAAAAGTGTAGCTGCCGATGAAAATGTAGGATTTGTTAAATAGAATGCCAAGAACAAATACACACTGAAATGTCATTTAATAAGATAGTCCCAGCTACTCGGGAGGCTGAGGCAGGAGAATGGCGTGAACCCGGGAGGCGGAGCTTGCGGTGAGCTGAGATCCGGCCACCGCACTCCAGCCTGGGCGACAGAGCCAGACTCAGTCTCAAAAAAAAAAAAAAAAAAAAAAAAAAAATAAGATAGCATTCTTAGTGTATAGAAATTGTGTAAAAGTCCTGACCTCAGGTGATCCACCTGCCACGGCGAACTCCTGACCAACATGCTGAAGCCCTGTCTCTACTAAATACAAAAAATTATCAGGGCATGGTGGCACATGCAACATGTGGTGCATGCGCTACTCGGGAGGCTGAGGCAGGGAATCACTTGAACCTGGGAGGCAGAGGTTGCAGTGAGCCAAGATTGTGTCATTGTACTCCAGCCTGGGGCAACAAGAGTGAAACTCCATCTCAAAAAACAAACAAACAAACTATATATATATATATACACACACACACACACACACACACACACACATATATATATATATCTCCTTAAGGTAAATCAAACAAAATAATTTCCAGATCAAACCAAAAATAAAACTTTAAAGAAAAATCCACAGTAATATGATAGAAGATTTGTCAGATCTGTATCAGAGAGTGATCTTGGGTTTTGAAGCAACAGAAATCACAAAGGGATAAACAAATAGATTTGAATATAAAATATTTATATCCAGTAGAAGGAAGAAAAAATAAACTAAAAAGCAACAGACTAGAAAAACACTTTTTAAAATATTACAACTGGGAAAGAGTCATATTTTTAAAGTTTAATTTTGCATTTTAATTGGATATTTACATTAATATCCCATCAGATATTTGGGAAGAGATTAAAATATTTCACACAAAATTGTGTAGAGGTTTGCAAATAATAAATAAAACATTAGAAAACATGACCCTAAATAATAACCAAAATGCAAATTAGAGCAATAGCTGGGTGTCTTCTCCATGTACTTAACTAGCAAAAAAACGTAGTATAAAAATGATATAAACACCCAAGGGATGTGAATATCTTGAAACTAGATTATCGTGAAGCTACCATGGCTCACTTTAGGTCTTACATTCTTTCAGGAAAAAATTCTGGCACAAAAGAACCTCACATCATTTGACTTCTCACTTCCACATATGGGACTTTGGTTTTATGAACTGATATTAAGCCGTAAATTTCGTATCTCATGCCATTCTCACAGCCACCTGGAAAAATAGGGACTGCAGTCTCCATGTAGCAAGATTGAGCCAAGGCTCAGAGCGGCTTTAGTCATCAGAGTCTTATCTCCCTTGAGGAGACTGTTTCTTCCACCGACACCTGTGGCCGCCAAGCCCTGCAGCAGCCCCTCCGCAGCTGCAGGGGACCCGCACAGCCAGGCGCACCCACTGCCTTCGCGCGGTCGGCCTGCGAGCTGCCATGGACGCGTCAACCTCCGCGGCCTGCTACTGCTGGGCACTTACGCGGGTCAGGACCCGTGTCCTTCGTCCCACAGAGGGACGGGACGGAGCCAGAGGGGCCAGAAGACGGGCAGCAGGTGTGGTGGATCGCCTAGCAGCTGAGGAGCTGCGGGTAACCTGCGGCCGTGGTTTACAGCCTGCAACTGCACCCAAGGAGGCAGAGAGGAAGCCAGGGGTGTGGGCGAGAAACAGCCTGGAGGCAGCCTCCTGGGAGATGGGGAGGGAGGCAGCAACTGTGACAGCTCCTCCCAGGCTGCGCGTCCCCTGTGTGCTGGTGAGAGCCAGAGTGTTCTGTAGAGGCTTGCAGTGGACGGTGAATACGCCTCTCCAGTAACCTACTGGAGACATCTCTGGGCTGCAGCCACACTAGACCCCCGGGTTGCGTCCGTCTTTCTTCCTGCTCTGTGCCTGCGGTTTCCGTCTGATCCGAGTTCTACTCTTGTTGTCCCTTGGATATCTACCTTTCCAGTACGCCGCCAAAACCAAGGGCGGCTCCAGTACCTGTTTAGGAAGACTTCTTGGCAGGCCCACATTGCGACTTGACCTCCCTGAGGTCCCTGTGCAGGGTTGGGAGGAGCTGTGGGCGTGTATTAAACAGAATCACAGCACTTGAATGGAAGACTCTCCATTTAGTTTCAACTTGCTGTTTTAGTAGAAGATTCCTCCACTACCACCACTGCCATCGCCACCTACTGTAACTCGAGCAGCGTGCCCCGGGTGGGACCGGCTTTGCCCAGGTGCTGCTCCGGGTAGATGTTGCCGTCTGTCTGGCTGGATTCCTTCTGCTAGCAGCAACCATGAGAGAGCAGCAAATTTCTTGGGTTGGAAGGTCTCTTCCAGCGGCGGCCTTTCCCATACCTTGTGATATGGGTGTTGAGTTAGGACATTTACTGAGGTGATTTTATGGTCAGGAGTCTGGTAAATAGGAAATTCAAATAGTTTAAGAGGAAAAAAAAAAAGCCTTGAACTTCCCATTTGTCCCCCTGTGGGCTCTGATGACCAAACTCTACCAACAGAAGCTCTCAGGTCTCACTGAGCAAAGACAGTTTTCTAGGACTGCAAATTTATTATCTGTCAGTTCTGAAAGCCAGAAGCCTGACCTCCAGGTGCTGACAGCACTGATCTCCTCCGGAGGCCCTGAGGAAGAACGTAGCCCATGCCGTCTCCTGCTTCTGGTGGCTGTGGCCAATGCTTGGTATTCCAGGCTCATGGAAGCATCACCCTGATCCACACCCATGGCGCATCAGTCAGGGCTCCCCAGAGAAAGGAGAAAGAGAGGTATTACAACGAACTGGCTCGTGTGTTTATGGAGGCAGGCAAGTCCCAAGATCTGCAGGGTGCACTGGCAAGGTAGAGACCCAGGAGAGCTGATGGTTTTGTTCTAGGCTGAATTTGAAGGCCTGGAAATCAGGAGAGCCCATTGCTGTTGTTTTGTCCAAAGACTGACAAGTTCAAGACCAAGTAGAGTCAATGTTTCTGTTCAGATCTGAAGGATCCCAGTTAGAAGGCAGTCAGGTAGGAAGACTTCTGTCTCACTCAGCAGATGATCAGCCTTGTTCTGCTCAGGCCTTCATCTGATTGGATGAGACCCACCCATGTTGGGGAGGGTAAGGTGCTCTACTCAGTTCACCAATTTAAATGTTAATCTCATCCAATAATGTCCTCACAGAAATACCCAGGATAAGTTTTGTCCAAATATCAGTGTACCCCATGGCCCAGTCAAGTTGACACCTAGCATTAACCATCACATGTTCCCTCTATGTGTCTCTGTCCAAAGCTCAGCTTCTTGTAAGGACACCAGTCATTGGATTAGGGCCTGCCCTACTTTGGTATAACTGCATCTTATCTTGATTACATCTGCAAAGACCCAGTTTCCAAATAAGGTCACATATACAAGTATAGGAATTAGAACTTATGCATATTTGGGGACCGAGAGAACACAGTTCAACCCCAAACAGGTATTCATAGTTGAAAGCTGGCAAATTACATCTTCATGGGGAAAGAGACCTTGACTAGAATCAGCTGAAAATTTTGTTGAGAAATAGGAGACAGAGATCACCTATGCCTCTTGCCAGGAGCTGACGTCGTAGTGAGAGGGTTGTCAATTTTAGAGATGTTAGATGAATATAGTCTGGATGCAAAATTGTTTAGCTCCTAGCATGTTATAGTGGTGGCTCCTAGACAGACATGCAATTTCCCTTTTCTGATAAAGTCAGGGTAGAAAAATGAAGGGGAAATAAATTGCAGTAGTGTTTGCTGTTGGGGTGTAAACTGGCACACCACTTTGGAAAACTGTTTGACATTTGCTCCTAAAGTCTTACATATGGCTCTCTCAGGACACTGTAATCCCCTCCTAGACGTACACCCAGGAGAAGTGAGTGAATCTGTCCTCCAAAAGACGTGTGCAAGAGTGCTTATAATTGCCAAGAACCCTATTTCTATCAGAAACCAGTAAATGTATGGTGGCATATTCATACAGCACAACAGTCCCCAGCAACAAAAATAAAAGAACAAACCATTGGCTCAGCAACAATGTGGGTGGACCGCACAGACATAACGTCGAGCAGGAGAGGCCAGACACAAAGGAATAGGGACTGTGTGACTCCTTCTCCACGCACTTCAAGAATAGGCAGCACTGATCCGAGGTGACAGACCCCAGATCCATCGCTCCCTCTTGGGCAGGGACTGTCTGCAAGGGGCAGAGGGAGCAATCTGGTGTGAGGGAGATGCCCTCTGTCTTGCCCTAGGTGTTAGTTATATGCATGCATGCATATGTAAAAATCCATTACATTGTACACTTAGCACTTGTGCACTTTGGGGATGTATTTTATACCTCAATTTATTTTATTTTATTTATTTATTTATTTTTGAGACAGAGTCTCACTCTGTCACTTAGACAGGAGTGCAGTAGCAGGATCTCGGCTCACTGCAGCCTCCACCACCCGAGTTCAAGCCATCCTCTGCCTCAGTCTCCCCATTAGCTAGGATTACAAGTGTGCGCCACCACACCCGGCTAATTTATGTATTTTTAGTAGAGATGAGGTTTCACCATGTTGCCCAGGCTGATCTCAAACTCCTGACCTCAAGTGATCCAGCTGCCTCAGCCTCCCAAAGTTCTGGGATTACACGCATGAACCACCGTATCTGGCCTGTACCTCAATTTAGAAAAACTAAAAAATGAATGTGTTGAATTCCTACTACATGACAGACATTAATCCAGGCACAGCAGTAAAATTAGAGTCCCTGCTCCTAGTCTAGGAAGAGAAGACATTTCCTACACTAATCCACTGGTAAATGGAAATGCCGAGAGTCTGAGAACAACACAAAGTCAGAGCAATGGGATTTGCTGATGGATTTGATAGAGTATTTTCAAAAGAAGAGCAGATTTTTACTTTGGCCCTGATGATCTGATAGCCTGAAATTGTCTTTTACATATGTGAGCAATACAGGGCTAGATGCAGGATTGGAAAGGAAAATCAAGAATCTGCAATTCCTGTGAAGACATCTAAGTGCAGGGCTCAGGTAGGCGGCAAGATATCTGTGTCTCGAGTGCAGGGAGGTGGTCTGTGCTGGAAATTTCCACGTGTAAGTTTATAGCATATGTTTGATTTATTTTTTTCTAATAATGGAACTGGATAAGACTGACAAGAAAGATTGAGGCAAGTGAGAGGTTAGGTTAAAAAAAAAAAAAAACCTGAGTATTATTTGACTTCTGAAATCATGTGCCTAAGTAAAACAAAAACTGAAAATAAATGTAATCATGAAAGAAATTTACTCTCATGGTTAATTAATTTCTGGACACATTCTATCCATCCTTCCCTCAACTTCATTTCTTTCCTCTGAAATATGTCTCAATAGGTTTCAACGGTTGTCTATGCTTAGTCTTTCTACATCTAAATGTGCCTAACTCATCTTGAATGAGAGTTTAGTTAGTACGATGGGATATTCAGTAGGAAAATTCAAGGCATCAAAGTATAGGTGAGTTGTAAAATGGACAACCTTATGAGAAGGATGTGTCCTCACAGGAAAAGGCTGTAGCTGCTGAATGGCCTCTGGTGCCACATGAGAAACAGCAGAGAGTTGCTGTGTCTTGTTCTGTCCCCACCCAGGGCAATGGTGGGGTGAAGTGGGGCCAACTCCTCAAATCTGGCTCCAACTGGATAACTTGGAGAGTTGAACATGTGAGCCGGGGAGTGCAGGAACGCAGTGGCCAACTTCCAAACCCCACCTGTGACATCTGTAGAGGCAGAGACAGGCAGGTGAGCTGCTGATGGAGGAGCTGAGAAGCTGGAACCAGCCAGCAGCCTGGCGTTGGTCAGTACAAGGGGAAGCCTGCACTCTGAGAGCTGGCCTGGAGTCCCTTGGAGCCCCCTGATGGGCAGTGGGGTCTCAGCACAGAAGCTGAAAGTGGACTCCTTTGTTCGCAGAGGCCAGATGGGTCAAGGCAGCTGCAGAAAAGAGAATGTCTGTGAAGGAAGAGGCCTAAATAACACACGGATGTCATGTGAGTCCACTCCACGCAAGTCAGAGTCAGCTTCAAACATGGCACAGGCCTGAAACGTGTGGGGCCAGCACTGAACACAACCGGCAGACATTCCTCTCCCCCCGCCTTACCTTCCCACCAGCCGCCTCGGCTGAGGGAGTGAGAGCTGGTGATTTTGAATCAAATTAGGAGCTTTAGCCCTGGGATGGGACTGGACAGTCTAGGTTCATGGTTTGAAAATGTTTTATGTCTTTTTTTTTTTTTTTTTTTTTGTCACCCAGGCTGGAGTGCAGTGGTGCCATCACGCTCACTGCAACCTTGACCTCCTGGGCCCAAGGGATTGTCCACCCTCAGCCTCCAGAGATCTGGGACCACAGACCCATGCTACCATGCACAGCTAATTTGCTGTTGTTGTTGTTATGGAGTTTTACTCTTGTTGCCCAGGCTGGAGTACAATGGCGTGATCTTGGCTCACTGCAACCTCCACATCACCAGTTCAAGCGATTCTCCTGCCTTAGCCTCCGGAGTAGCTGGGACTACAAGCGCCTGCCACCACACCCGGCTAACTTTTTGTATTTTCAGTAGAGACAGGGTTTCACCATGTTGGCCAAGCTGGTCTCCAACTCCTGACCTCAGGTGATCCACCCGCCTTGGCCTATCCAAAGTGTTGGGATTACAGGCGTGAGCCACTGCGTCCGGCCTGCTAATTTTTTTAGACCAGGTCTCACTATGTTGCTCAGACTGGTTTGATCACCTGGGATCAAGCATTCCTCTGGCATCAGCCTCCCAAGGTGCTGGGATTACAGGTGTGAGCCACTGTGCCCAGCCTGTTTTGTATCTTAATGCTTCCATACAAATTTTAATTACCTTAAGAGTGCTCAGAAACATCTCCACAAGCCTGTTAATTTTGAGAGAAGAAAAGGAGTTCCTTCACAGAAAATATTTCAAAGGGAGACTGGAGAACCCACTAAATTTGCAATTATTCCATCCTCCCCCACTGGGTTGTCCAGCATAGAGGGGAAATGAGCTACATTAGCTGTCTGAAGATATTATTCCCACCCACCAGGGCCTGTGGTTCATCCGTGGCGGGTTATTGGTCTTTTCTCTCAAGGTGCATGTTAGACTTTCTTTATGTCCTAGATGGTCTGCATTTTGTTACGTCTCAAGTGTGGATGTTTTATTTATCTAGTTTGGAGAGCTTAGGCCACCCTCTTGATCTGAGGTCTCAAAATCATTCATTTTTTTTGTTTGTTTCAATACTGAAAAGTCTCTCTTAAAATACAGGTTTTTCGTCATTTCTTCTAGTCTCTTCTTCTGGAACCCTCAACAAACAACTCATGTTTTCAGAATTTTGGTTCTGGCTCATTCTTTATAGTGCCCTAGAGATAATTTTCCAGTATTAGCTTCTAGTTCACTATTTTGCTATTCAATTGGTCTAGTCTAAAATCCCTCCCATTTAGTTTTTTTAAGACTGTCATTGATTCTTCTTTATATCTTCTGTTTTTCATTTTTTTTAGCATATCATTGTTCACATTTCATGGGTGTTATTCCTTTTTAGCATCTTAAATGTAATTATTGCAAATATTTGTTAGTCTACACCAGATAATCTTATCTGTAGTAAATTTTATATTTCATTTTTTACTTTTTCCTTGTGTCTTTTTATAATTAAATATTTTAATTTAATTTTAAAATTAAATATTTTAATTAGGTATAAGATGGGTAAGTTCTGGGGATTTTATACATTTTTGCAAGTATGTGTTGCAGGAAAAACTTGTTTTGTTTTGATTTGATTTTCTCTTTCTTGCACTCTCTGTTTCTCTCTTCCTCTGTAGATATTTCGTATTTGCCTCCAGTTGGTCCCTCAGATGTAAATGTAGAAACAGATAGTTTTAGGACTTCTAGTCCACATTAATGTTGAAGACAGTGAGATGTGGTCACCAAGCCAGTGGGCAGCTTGGCTCACATGTGGACATGAAGCTACACCTTTGTCAAACTTTCTTCCTAGGCCAAAATCTTTCCATCAATTGGTAAACTAGATTTATTTTTATTTTATTCTTTTTTCATGAGCAAGACAACTCACTTCTCACCTGCTTCAACCTCAGGTAGATACTCTTCCTTCTCTTTACCCCACAGGTGCCCAGCCCCTGCCCTTGCTGAGCCCAGAGACAACAGGCCAGCACCCTTTGCCATCACCATTGTTCCTGTCTTCTCTTTTTTACATCATGTCTACACGGTTTGGGGTTAAAGATATGGGAGGGACCAATTCATGAGTTTAATTCCTCAGAAGCTGCTTCTCCACCCTAACTCACGGAATTTACTACTTGGTTAACTTAATTCATCCCTCACTTTAAAAACAAAATAATTTTAGGCTTTGGTGTTTGATCAAATTCCATAAATTTTTATATAGCCTTCTCATTAATTTCATTTTCTCAGTAAGCTATAATTATTTTTTTAATTTCCTCATTGGCCTAAGAGCTATTTAGAAATTTTTGTTTCTTTTGCATCAGAAATATGAATCAGTGAATAAACCACCTCATTTTCTAATTTTAAACCTTTTTTCCAGCTGTTCTATATATATGTTTCCCACCACATGAATGATGAAAGAAAAGTCCCAAGTCATCAAAGTCCCTATTTATCTGTCCTCAAGAAGAAACACAAGAAATCCTACCTCAGCAAGCCTCATAACTGTTTCCTGTCTTTCACTGCTGATGAGATGCTGGCTAAAATTCCTCAAAGCTGACAATGTGACCAATAAAATAATATCAGATTTTTTTAGTGACACATGCCTCCATTCTATAATGTTAGCTTTATATTATTCTTACTCTATCTTATATGTACTCTGACATTTTAAATCGAGAGAAGAAATAAAAACACTTCAAGAGACTTATGTGTACCCGTTTTATTAAATTTAAACCCACTAAGGCAGTCAAGAGTGTGCCTTGGAGACAGAAGCTACTTGGGGCAGATTTACACATTTTGTCCTATTTCACATTGTTAGATTCAGTAAAAATGCATTGAGAAAACAGGTAGGAACACTCAGTGCATTCAAGTCTATTTCTGATGAATGTGTACCCCTCTTTTGAGAGTGAACTAAAAGTTAAACTTTAAAACAGGCTCCGTGACAAAGGGATGTTACAGAAGGGCAATGGCAGCATGAGGGTTGGCTTCATTCTAGCCTTTTTACCAGCAGTCTGATGTGAGTCATTGGTGTACTGGCACCTCAGCAACCCAAATGAACCGATGAGAAGAAAAGGAAGTTAGAACTAGGCTTGGCAGGGGTTTGGAAGAAAACCAGGCAGGGATCCTTTCCCCTAGGTGGTGTTCGATTCAGAGCACTGGTTCTCAGATGGTGTCCCTGGAAGCGGAACATTAATTCTTCCTGTGAGCAGGTTAGAAATGCAAATTCATGGGCCCTCCCATGACCCATTGAGCCAAAATCTCTGGGGAAAGAACCCCGGAAATTGGGTGGGAAAATGCAGGGTACAAATTTCCAGTTATAAGATGGGTAAGTTCTGGCTGGGCCTGTAATCCCAGCAATTTGGGAGGCTGATGTGGGTAGATTACATGAGGTCAGGAGTTCCATACCAGCCTGGCCAACATGGTGAAACCCCATCTGGACTAAAAAAAAAAAAAAAAATACAAAAGTTAGCCAGACATGGCGGCACATGCCTGTAATCCCAGCTACTCGGGAGGCTGAGGCAGGAGAATTACTTGAACCCAGGAGGCGGAGGTTACAACGAGCCAAGACTGTACCACTGCTTTCCAGACTGAGCAACAGAGTAAGACTCTGACTCAAAAAAAAAAAAAGATAAGTTCTGGGGATCTAATGTACAGCATGGTTACTCTAGTTAATAATCCTGGATTGCATACTTGGAACTTGCTAAGACAGTAAATCTCAAGTGTTTTCATCACAAAAGAAAGGTAATTATGGGAAGTGATGGTTGTGGTAATTAGCTTGATTGTGGTAGGCAAGTCACAATGTATGTATATATCAAATCCTCACGTTGTATACCTTGAATGTTTGCAAATTCTATCAATTTTTACCTCAATAAAGTTGGGGGAAAAAATCTTAAACTGCATTCTGCAGGGTTTTTTTAAGTAATAATATCACTCTTGTTTTTTTCCAAAACAATGATATAGATAGACATATAGATATTGTGAACCCCAAATATCTGAGACAGGTCTCAGTCAATTTAGGAAGTTAATTTTCCCGAAGTTAAAGATGTGCACCTGTGACACAACCTCAGAAGGTCCTGATGACATGTGCCCAAGGTGGTCTGAGCACAGTTTGGTTTTATACATTTTAGAGAGACATGAGACATTAATCAACATATGTATATAATGAATGTTGGTTCTGTCCAGAAAGGCGGAACAACTTGAAGCAAACGCGGGACAGCTCAAAGCAGGAGTGGGCTTCCAGGTCACAGGTAGGTGGAAGACAAATAGTTGCATTCTTTTGAGTTTCTGATTAGCCTTTCCAAAGGAGGCAATCAGATATGCATATACCTCAGTGAGCAGAGGGATGACTTTAAATAGAATGGGAGGCAGGTTTACTCTAAGCAGTTCCCAGCTTGACTTTTCCCTTTAGCCTAGTGATTTGGGGGCCCAAAGATTTATTTTCCTTTCACATTCCCCCTCTTTTCTTTTTAAAATCTTCCAAAGAAAGCATTTTAGAAGAAAATGAGTCTCTGGTTTTTTCCCAGATGGTCAGGTCCTATGTTGTTAGGAAAGCTCATTTTTAGCAGGTTGTGATGTCTCACTTCCTATTAAGAGAAAATATGGGGAGGAAGGGAGAAAAACAACAAACCAAAGAACAACCCTGGAAAATTGATACCACACTACTCTGAAGTCTATACATCAGTATGCAGGTATGAAAGTGGCTTATGTATGTAAATAGTGTCTGTTCTGTTCTTTGGAAGTTTAAGTTGTCTAGTTTTAGTTCACAGGGCTTTAACAAAGCACAGCTCAGTTTTCAGAGATTTCAAATCAGGAAAAATGGAGGGGGCAAGGAAAAGAAAGAAGAAAAAAATGGAAAACATTGTTTTGGAGGCTTGGAGACATGAAAAATTAGAATTCAGTCCAAACTGTAGAAAATAATAAAAATTGAAAAACACTAGGCAAGACTAGAGTCTAACAACAGGTGTACTATAGTTTTTGAAACATAACTTTTGTCTCTCCAGTTTCCCTTTTCCACTAAAGACAAACCATGGTAGGACTGATTTGGCCAGATTATTTGTATAAAGAGAAGCAAGAATAATTATATTTTACATAGGCTTTTAAAATTGGCTTTGATGGAACTTTGTTCCATAGAAGGAATCTCAGATAAGACTTTCTTTTTTTTCTTTTTTGTGATGGAGTTTTGCTCTTGTCATCCAGGCTTGAGTGCAGTGGCATGATCTTGGCTCACTGCAACCTCCTCACCCCTAGTTCAAGCTATTCTCCTGCCTCAGCCTCCCAAGTAGCTGGGATTACAGGCACCCACCACCACACCTGGTTAATTTTTGTATTTTTTTTCTTTTTAGTAGAGACAGGGTTTCGCCATGTTAGCCAGGCTGGTCTCAAACTCCTAGCCTCAGGTGACCCACTAAAGCCAAGCCTCACCATGGATTTGTACCATCACATACCTATGAGTTGGGTAAATTCCTCTCCTCTTGAGGTCCCAAGATAACTTGAGGCTCCTGGACCTGTCAGAAAGTTACATTCTTTACTTACCACAGGTCAGGAACCCTGTGCAGGGACTCTGTAGACAAGGTATGTGGCCGGCTTCCCCAAGGGGCTTTTATTGGCTCTATAAGTCAAGTTAGATTCCTTAAAGGAAAGCACACCATTCCAGCTGAAGCCTTGGTAAAATAACCAGTTTCCCAAATGGTGTCCTATTGCAAAATAAAATATTCTTATTGCACTTATGCAAAGAACTATATTGCCATAAGCTAAGAGTACTTACAAATAGTTCCCAAATCTGGATAAATCAAGTAGAGAGAAACAAATATGCTCCAAATTTTGTTCCAGGAGTATACTTTACTCAATTGCTACAAGCTGTAAGTAGCTCAAAAGAAAAGTTTTCTTCACTGTGGAAAACAAAACAAAGGATCAGCAATATTTTAAGCAAAAAAGTCAAAAAAAGATTACTTCAATATTTTATTAGTTCAGTCCATGCAGTTAACTCCTGTTCTACAAGCTATTCATGGACATTGCTCTCCATGAGAGACCTGAAATTTTTTCCCCTTTTCTAATGTCACAATCTCCAAAGTTATCAGAGCCCTGCATTCAAGAACACCTGCTAGAGTTTTATAGCTGATTATAAAACCACCTCCTAAAGAGGACCAAAACAAGGCAATAAATGTCCATGAATGACAAAAAGTTTTAGGGCAGCCATAGTCAAAGACACAATTGACAAGGAAATTTGTTACTTCTGTGGCACACAATAATTTAACATAACAGTTATAATTATTACTGATAACATACACTAAGTCATATCAGAATTATAGGAGTTTCCCATAATTTTTAAACACATACCAATAACATATTTATGCAAATACAGCCCAAAGAAAGCCAAACATTTCATATTTGACAATGCTTTCTGTCTGATTTTTATGCCAAATAAGCCAAATATGTCATGTTTGGAATTTAGGAAACCTAATATCTTAAAGGAGTAATTAGGTCAGAAAAAGACACAATTTATCATTTGATTTTGGAGAGTTTGTAAATATCAAAAGTTTAAAAATGCTTGCTATCACAAAATAGGATCACAGGTCATTGTAAAATAAGTCATTCCTTTGACCAAAGTGACAATTCAAGGATTAAAAAAAAAAAAAAAGCAAATCCTTTATTCTTTGATAGAGGAGACTAAATTTAATCCTTTAATGACTCACAGGTAGAGGGTTAGTATGTTGGAGGTAATTACCCTGTAAACACCCACACACCCATTATCTATCTCTGTTCTAGACCCACTCATTACCTACTTCTGCCCCACACCCACTCTTTAGCTACCCCCTTGCTATCCCTGCCACTCGCTATCCCACACCACTCACTACCTCCCACACACTTCACACCCACTTGTTCTCACAACTCCATAGCTACTCACTGTCAAACCGCTGCCCCATCACCATTTTCTACTTCCTGCCCCACACCCACCTGTAATTTGTCCTATGTTCCCTATGGATACTTACTTAAGTGTTCAATAATCCTATCTCTCTCTCCATCTATCCATCTGTCTATCTATCTACCAACCATCCATCCATCCAACTACTTTAACAGGGAGTTAGGAAAGGGCAATTCAGCTTTGTTAGCTACTCATGATCTTAAGCCAGAACCTCTACCTCTACCTTGTCCTTACTTATTTGAAACTGCTTGTGAGTGGAGCATGGAGGCTTGGCATCCTGGTGAGTTTAGTGTCTCACACTCAAGAACTGCTCTCTTTCTTTTTTTCTCTCTTGTGGGAGTCTCATGCACACTCACACAGCATGTGGGCAGAGCTGTGCTCTTACGGTTTGCTGGAGAGTCACATGTTGGACTTACTGTGGCCACAGTTATCAATAGTAAGATACCTTAGTAATTCCATGTTGAAAATTACTTAGTATTAGAAAACATCTTCTTGTCATGTGATCAGCTATGTTAAAAACAAATTTTTTTTAAACATTTAAATTATTAGTATTTATTTGTCCTGTCCTAAGACATACTGTTGAAGTGTATTGTTAGGAATTATTCAGGGGCCTGATAGCAATTATGAGGAGCATAGTAGAACCCAGGCAGTCTTTCTTCCTTCCCCCAGGAATGGAAGTTGTTTTAAAACAAAATTGCTTGACTCAGACATTAAATATAAAGCTTCCTGGCCAGGTGCAGTGGCTCACACCTGTAATCTCAGTACTTTGGGAGGCTGTGGTGGGTGGATCACCAGGTCAGGAGTTCGAGACCAGCCTGACCAACATGGTGACACCCAATCTCTGCTAAAAATACAAAAATTAGCTGGGCATGGTGGTGCACACCTGTAATCCAAGCTACTCAGGAGGCTGAGGCAGGAGAATCACTTGAACCTCGGAGGCAGAGGTTGCAGTGAGCTGAGATCGTACCATTGCACTCCAGCCTGGGTGACGGAGCGAGACTCTGTCTCAAAAAAAAAAAATAGATCTTCCTTTTATTTTCCTTTTTTGGCTATCTTAGAATAAATTTACAAATATTTATTTTTTTCCTTGAGGCTCTTGTCCATATGGTAAATAAAATTTAGACAACTTTTTCCTGAGAAGATCCAAACTATTAGACAACAATTTATCAGACAATTGGATCCTGTAAAAGTCCTCTTTATTCATTCCCTCTTCCTCACAGATTGTGCAGTGTCAAATTGATGGAAGGAGTTTCTTTTAAACATCATTTCTATAAAAACATTTGATTTTAAAAGGGCATCAAGGCCGGGCACGAAGGCTCACACCTGGAATCCCAGCACTTTGGGAGGCTAAGGCAGGTGGATAATGAGGTCAGGAGTTGGAGACCAGCCTGACCAACATGGTGAAACCCCATCTCTACTAAAAACATACAAATTAGCTGGACGTGGTGGCAGGTGCCTATAATCCCAGCTACTGGGAGGCTGAGTCAGGAGAATCGCTTGAACCCAGGAGGCAGAGGTTGCAATGAGCCAAGATCACGCCATTGCACTCCAGCCTGGGTGACAGGGTGAGATTCTATCTAAAAAAAAAAAAAAAAAGGGAACTCAAGTCATCGTATTCCTGACTCCCATGCAGTTGTTTCTATGCAAGAGATAATACAATCTTTTTAATGTTTGATTTTAGTTATGTAACCTACGATCTAGTGCTCACAATTACAGAATCGTAATGTAGAAGAATGGGTCCTAAGTCCCTAATACATATCAAAAGATTTACAAAATTAGTTTTACTTAAAAGATTTAGTCGTTTTCAGAAGAATTTACCAGAGGAAATACTAATATTAGTGATTTATATCAAAGGAGTAAAAAAAAAAGCTGAAATGTTCTTTTCAAAGTAAGAAGAATTGGTCTTCTTTACAAGTGTTCTAAAAACATGATATAAGCCCTCAATTCAACAAAATAGATCAGAAAGATTCGTTGCTTTCTCCTGCACCTGTTGGAATCTTTTTTATGTGTCCAATAGTTTTGCAATTTAGTGATTCATGCATTTGTTTTGTAATTCATTCACAACACATCTGCTCCAAGGTTTCATCCTAGAGTTTCAATAAGCATTGTCTCTCCAGGTGTCCCATAGCTCTTACTCATCTGCCTAGTATGCACTGATTAAAAGCTAAAAATGTGAACTTTTTATTTTTTTGAATAGTGATATTGCAAAAACTATTGCATAGACTTTCATGTTGCTTATAGTTAGTTTTGGTCCACAATTTATAAAGAATACACAGTTATGCCAATTTCTGGAAATACATGCTTCCAGACCACATGAATAGCTTGAATTATTTAAAAGTAATATTTTCAGTTGACAAGGTGCTTAGATAACAAAAATTAAATTAAATGTTATAGCTACTTTAAGGCTAGACATGGTGGCTCATGCCTGTAATCCCAGCACTTTGGAAGGCCGAGGTGGGTAGGTCATGAGTAGATGTGCAATGGGTTGTGGATAGTGAGTGCATAGATGGTGAGTCTGCATGACAAACAGTGTCATCTCTGAGTGGGTTTGAGGTGGGATGTAGTTAATGAGTAGGTAGGTAGGGAGTGAATACAAACATTGGACCTAGACCTGTAATTGGAGTTTTTCAGTTCATTGGACCTGACTGTCCATGGGACTTGATCTGGGAACCATACTTGGGATATGGCTCTTAGACCAGAGCTTTCCATGTAGAGTTTGAACTTGTGCCCTGGATTTGGACTTTACTCATGGGTGGAACTGGCTCTCTTACCTCAGACTTGGACTTCAGCTTTGACGTTAGATCTCAGCCTAGACCAACTTTTCTCATAAATGTTGTACTGGAACCTCAGACCTTGACCTTCATATGTGCTGGACTTAGACCTTGGTATCAGAACCATGGGTGCAAACATCAGCCCTGGACCTTTGTCATACACCTTGTATTTGGATCTGTATCTTGCATCTGAACCTGGATGTGCAAAGTGGATCAAAACCTGGATCTTGAAACTGGATCTTGGACCTTGCTCCCATCTGGACATCAAATCTGACCTGAGGCATAGAAATTGGGCCTGGACCTTGACCTTAGAATTGGACTTCGGACCTTGGATCTGAACTTTGCCCTGGAAATAAAATCTCAGACTTGGATCATGATCTCCATTTCAGACCCTGGACTTGAACCTGGGTCTGAAATGGAAAGTGGACCTTGGATCTGCATTTGTCCAGAATTTAGGACTTAAAATTAGTCCTAGATCTTGGACCCTGGTGCTGTGCCTTTGACTATAATCTGGGGTTTGCACCCTATCTGTGGTTTTCTTGTGTGAGCACAGGATCAACTCCCCACAGAACAGATGTCAACACTGATGATGCAACAGCTCACCAAAAGCATACGAAAGGTTTCTTATTCTCACAGTGAGGCTTTCTGGGAATGCAGGAAAGGCTTCAGTCTCAAAGAAGCTGAGAGAGCAAGGAGAGGCAAGTGGCTTAGGGCTTTATTGTGGTTAGGGGGTGGGGCCAGGGCATGGACCAGGACAGGCATGGTCTGAATTTTCTGCCAATGCCAAGGGAGGAGCCCATGGGATTTCTGATCATCTCTCCAAACTATGAGGCAAGTGGGAAAGAGGGAGGGCTCGACTTGAAAGTCACTCAGACATTAAAAGTGGCATAAGGCTTTTCATTGTAATTCACACCTGATGAATGACTGATGACTGAAACGCACCACATTTCACATAATTGAATTTAAATGTGTTTAAGTGCGCCATTATGATGTTTTATGACGCCCTTATTCTGAGTCCAGTAAGGGAGATAAAATTTCCATTGAACACCATGTTCAAGAGCCCAACATTGCATATTTTTAAAAGTGAACTGAGTATCTTGGCCACTATCAATAATACCTCGACTGTTGGGGGAGATAGAGAGTACCTGAATTGTAGATTAGTATTTGCTGAGTCATGTGTGACCTTGGTTTATATTATTGATAGTTGTGAGGCAAGAAGTTCTAAGAGTTCTTTACTCCCAAGGTTGTGTTCTTAGAAAAGAAATTTTTGTTGCCATTGGCTAAACTCGATGGCCAGATCATGGACAATGGTCAAAGATCTATAAGAATGTGCAGGTGGCCGGGTGCGGTGGCTCACGCCTGCAATCCCAGCACTTTGGGAGGCTGAGTTAGGCGGATCACCTGAGGTCAGGAGTTCAAGACCAACCTGACAAATATGGAGAAACCCCATCTGTACTAAAAATACAAAATTAGCCAGGCATGGTGGTGCATGCCTGTAATCCCATATACTTGGGAGGCTGGGGCATGAGAATCACTTGAACCTGGGAGGTGGAAGTTGTGGTGATCCAAGATCATGCCATTGCACTCCAACCTGGGTAACAAGAGTGAAACTCTGTCTCAAAAAAAAAAAAAAAAGAATGTGCAGGTAAGTGCTAAGATGCCTACCCGAAGTTCAGCCAATTGCACTGAACATCCAGTCCCGGACTTTGTCCAAGACACTGATTAAGGGATGGCCAGCAGCAACTCTCAACAGGTTCTAGCATGTGTCATGTTGACGATGTTATCCATAAAATATATTAGCTCCCTTTTTTATTTACTCAGGGGACCCCCAAGTGACCAATGAGTCCAAGAGAGGGATGATTTCCTCCAGGACTATATAGTAAATGACTGAGGACAAGGTGAAGCTGCTTTCTCCTGCAAAGTTGATATGCCAGATGTCACAGATCTTGCTTTATCCTATAAAATACCATTTTTACTTTAGCAAGGTTTCAGTGGCCATGCCAAGCCTGCAGGGTACTGCCTCCATGACCCAAGGCATAGTGAGAATCTCAGGGCCTGTGAGAGCCTTTGCCCAGAAAAACCCAATGTGCAGCGCAATACAGCTAATGGTGTAAAGCACGGGGCCCAGGAAGGCAGAAGCCCAGGAACAACTTAGGGCTATTCTGACCAGACTCCAGGAGGCAGCAAAGGAGGCCGCAAAAGCTCTACAATGAAGGAGCCTCTGGGGGCCACCAATGGGAGTGCCTGTTTTGTTGCCATTTGAGCATGTACTAGAGCCTTTTGTTGTAGAAGGTCTCATTCAAAATGGGCCAATTAGCCAGTAACAGAATAAATGGTTTTAGGTAAAATGTTAATGAAACCCAAGCCCAGAAAGTCCTAAAAGATGCCAAACTGTTCTAACATTGTGGGAACTGAAATTGTTGTTTCTTGACAGTGTCAAGGATGAGGTAGCCCTCAAATGATCAAATAAAGCCCAGACATTTTGCTAAGGTGGAAGGGTCTTGTACTATCTGTGGGACAGTAGTTCATCCCTTTCTGTGAGCAATTTTGTGAATATTTGTATGTCCTGAATAAGTGTGTCGGATGAATCTCTTTGGAGAAGAAAGTCACCAGTGTAACATCACACCTATGTTCCTGGAAAAAGGTGGCTGTAGCTAAGATCTTTCCTGCAAAGACAGGCTGTATGATGGTTGGGGCAAAGACTGCGTGATGGTCAGGACAAAGACAGACTATGTGATGGTCAGGCTGTTGAGGTACCTCATGGGCAGCTGGGTAACGGTGCATTGTGTCCCCTTGAAGTTGAAGGCCACCGAGAGGCTGTTGCAACAGGTGCAGGACAGAACATACCAGCCAAAGTTATGACTGCACGCTATTTTCCAGTTGCTCATTGGATGAAGTCAGTAATTTTAATAACACTGAGTATGGGGATCATAATGGGTAGAACCATGGCATTAAAGAATTCACTGTGAGACACATTCATTTTTTTCAGGTTTAAGAATAGGCTAAATTGAACCAAAATAGGACTTTTATAGTCCTATTTATGGGACTTTGATCCTTGAAAGTCCTGATTTAATTTATTTGGAGCTGTGGTAACAATTATGATAGATGGGAACAAACCTATAGGATCACATTCTATCATGCCAGTTGTAAGTACCAAAGACTGAATTTAATTCCAATGTATTACTCATTGGGTCAGAGTGTCCATACCTGCTATGCGATATTTTAAGGCAATTGGCACAATGGCCATGGGGAATTTAGGCAAAGCAATAGTTCTGATTGTTAAGGTGCGACATACCTATGTTTCTTCTATTTTATATTTGCAGTTCCTCTAAGAGTATAGAGGATATCTTATTTAAGCTTACTGAGGTCCCCAGGTATAGGATAACTTATTTAAATTTAGTGGGATCCCCAACTATAATAGTAATTTGAGGTGCAGTATAGATCAAGGCCATGAAGGTTTACCAGTTGCAGCACTTCAGCAGAGATGAAGTTGTAACCTAAACCATAGAGGCACAAAATCCATTAAGTACCTCTTTTATATTTTTATTATGTATTTTCAGTAAATTTCAGATCTGCAGTTGGATCAAATTGTGGTACAGAGTTGAAGATCCAGGTCCAAACTCTAGGTCCAGTTCTAGTTCCAGGGTTAATAGCCAAGTGCAAGGTATGGACCCAAATTTCCAGTTTTAGGTCATGTCCAAGAAACTTAAAATCCCAGGTCCAAGTTTTACAGCCAACATCCATGTCCAAGATTAAATTCAGTTTCAAGTCTAAGGTCCAGATCTGACTGCCTGATCCCAAAGTAAGAAGCAGTTACAAGGTTTACCTCCAAGGTCCTAAAAATAGGTCCAAAAACCGGGTATTGGTTCAGTTCCAATGTACAGGTTGAAACAATTACAAATTCATGTTTAACATCTAGGGCAAGTTCAGGGTTCAGGTCCACAGTATGGATCAAGGATCAAGTTCTAAGTACAAGTTCCAGGTCTAAGGTTATGTCCAGGTCTAGGTAAAAGATCCAAGAAAAACTTTAGACATCCAGATCCAAGTCCCAAGTCTATGACAATGACCAAATTAAAGGTCAAGCCCAAGGTCCTAGACATATCCAGGTCTAACGTTGAGGGCCTACGCCCAGGTCCAAAGTCAAAATCATGGTCCACAGTCCAGATCGAAGTCTGAGCCCCAGGGCCTTGTCTAAGGTCCAGTTCTAAGTTTCATTGTCCAAGTCTTCATCCACGTATGAGGTCCAGGTTCAGGTCTAAGGAATGATATTTATGTGCGCATTCCAGTTCTAGCTCCCTGAGGCCTATTTAGAAACATCTCCAGGTATGAGGTCTAGAAATGAGGTCTGAATTTTATTTTCTAATTCTAGGTGCAAAGTCAAAAATCCAGTCCAAGATCTACCTCCAGGTATGAAGTCCAGGTCCAAGATCTACGTCCATAGTCATGTTCAGGGGCAGGTTAGAAGTTCAGATTTGAAGTTTAAATTGAAGTTTAGAAATCCAGTTCCAAGGTCCTCTTCCAACTTCTTGGTCCAGATTCAGATCTAAGATCCCTATCTAGACCAAAATACAGGTTCAAAATTAATATCTTAGGTCAGATTTAGGTCCAAGTCTAGAACAGAGATCATGATTGAAAGTTCGAGTTCAAGATTAAAGGTCTAGGTCCTGGCTTGAGATTAGGTTCAAAGTTCAGGTACTAGGCCTGGCATTGATGTTCAGGGTACAAATTCAGTTCCAGGTTAAAGTCCAGATTGAAATCTATGTCTACTGCAGATAATCCATGGTTGAGGTCCAATATCCAGGACCCAGTCTAGGTTTAGGTCCAATATCTAAGTGCAAGGCCTATGTACATGTTTGAGTTTCAGGCATAATTGCAGGTTAAAGGAACTGGAAAAATCCAGATCTGAGGTCCTGGATTTAAGATTTGCCTGAGTTCCAGGTCTGAGGTCCACTTATGAGTTTAGAGATCCAGTTCCAAGGCATAAGTCCAATGTCCAATGTCCAAAGTCTGGGTCAAATTCATGTCAGAAGACCAGGTTCAAAATCTAGGACCAGGTCAAGGGAGGTCTAAAGTCCTGGTCCAAGTTTGAGGTCCATAATCTTAATTGAGAATCAAGGTCCAGATCCTAGTACCTGGACCAAGATTATGTTGTAAACTAGGTTTTAGACCTAAAATAAAGGTTAGATGTCAAGATCCAAGATTCAGGTCCAAAGTCTAGTTCCATGACCAAAGATACTGACTAAAGTCAGTGCCAAGTTCCTCAGCAGCCAGGTCCAAGGTTGAAGTGCAGTTCCAAGGTCCAAATTCGAGGTCCAAGATCCAAAACCATAATCTACATTCAAGGTCTAGGTCAAATCGCAGCTCTATATCCAGTACAAAGGTCAAAAGCCCAGTTTGAAGATCCAAATCTGTCAAGTTACAAGGCAAAAGGCGACGTGCAGTGCCTAGGTCCAAGGTCCAGATTGCAAATCCCGGTCTTGGTCTAGTTCCTGGTCCAATGACCAAGACCAAGATCCAGATCTGGAACCAATTACAAGTTCTAAGTCATTTCCATGTCTAGTGTCCAGGCATAGTGTCAAGTCCCGGATAACATAAAATCTAGATCCAAATTTCAGATCCAAGGTTCTGTCTGAGTTCAAGCCCCAAATCAAAGATCTAGGCCCAGTACCAAAATTCAAGGTCCAAATAGAAGGTCCAGATAGACATCCAAGTTCCAAGTCTAAGGTCAAGTCCAGGATCCTGAGCAAATGTCTAGGTGCAGGCTCAGATTCTGGTCCACTTCTAAGGAAGGTCACAGTAAAATCCATGTCTCCATATCTTACCTTCAGAGTCAATGTCCAGGACCAGGTCAAGATTCAGAATAAAGGTCCAGGTTCAAGGTCAAGGCCACAGCCTCATTTCAGAGTCAAGACTTGGGTTTAAGTTCCAGGTCCAAGGTCACAGCCAGGTGCAGATATGAGGTCTAGGTCTGAGGTCCAGTTCCAGGCTCTAGGTGTGCAGTACAAGTCTCAACTAAGAGGTCAATGTCCAATATCTAGGTCAAAGTTCAAGTCCTCTGATCAAGACAAGGTCAAAGTTCACATCCAAGGTCCTAGACAAATTCAGGTCCAAGCATAAACCTGAAACATGAACCTGAAAGCATAAACCTGAACAGTTCCAAGACCCAAAGCAAGATCCAAATTCCAACGACAAAGACCAGTTTGTGATCTGAAATTGGTACAACATCCAGGTTCAAAGCCCAGGTCCAAAGTTCAGGAACAAGGTCTCAGGCCCAAATCCAATATTCATGTCCATGTTTAAAGACTATCTCCACATCTATGGTCCAGGACCAATGTATATGTCCAAGGTGAAGTCCAGGTCCACATGAGAGTTCTTTGTGGAAGGTGCAGGTTTGAGTTGAGAGGACCAGGTCTGAAAACCAGGATTTGACAGGTCTAAATTCCAGGTCAAATGCAGGGCAAAAGTCCAGCTCCAACATGGAGGAGTGAGTCTAGGTCTAAGTCCTAGGTCTGAGTCTCAGTCTAAGGACTGACTCTAGGTTTGTGTCCTAGCTCCATGTCCAGGTCCATGGTTCAATTCCAACCTACTTGTCCGTATCTGAGGTCCCAGTCACCACCTACCCCCACCTCATATCCCATCACTACTGGCAACCTACCCCATACTCATTACTACTCTCTACCTCTAACTCACTACCTAACGCATCCTTACACTCAGTCACTACTTACTCCTTTTCCCACACCTGCTTACTACCTACATCCCACCTTACACTCACTGATTACCTATCCTCACCCCATAACCACCAACTGATTTCCTCCTGGCCACGGCAACTCACTATGTAGACCTTGTCCCAGGCATACTCAATACCTCACTTCCCATCTCCTCATTATATGCCCCTCACCCCATACCCACTCATGAACTCCCCACTGCCCCCTACCCACTCTGTTGACACTCTGCCTCATACACACTCAACACCTATGCCTCAACCCTCACCCATTCACTATCTATACCCCTACCAACACCCTCTCATTCTTTAGCCCCTCCACACTCAGGATTTACATGCATATGCTCACAGTCACCACCTGCTCCCATTCACACTCATTCATCCCCCAACCCCACCTCACACCCATTCATAAATGATCCACCCGCAACCAACTAGGACCTAGCCTCTGCTTCATACATGATATAGTTTGGATGGTTTTTTCCCTCCAAATCGTGTTGAAATGTAATCCCCAATAATAAAGGTGGGGCCTGGTAAGAGATGTTTGGATCAAGGCAGATCCCTAATGGATGGCTTGGTGCCCACCCCATTGTAATCAGTGAGTTCTCACTCTATTCATTCATGCAAGAGCTGGTTGTTTAAAAGAGGCTGGCACTTCTCTTGCTCCCTCTTTTGCTATGTGACATGCCTGCTCCCCCTTCACCTTCCTCTATGACTGAAAGTTTCCTGAGGTCTCACCAGAAGCAGATGCCAGAGTCATGCTTCCTTTATAGCCTACAGAATCATGAGCCACATAAACCTCTTTTCTTTATAAATTACTCAGCCTCAGGTATTTATAGCAACGCAAATGAACTCATACAACACCACTTACTCCCTACACCCCCACTGCACAGAAAGTGCAAATAGATTGCAAAACACGATCATTATGAGATAAAACAGACTCAGTCTGGCATTGCCTAATTTGCCCATTCATGCATTCACTCACTCATTTCATAAATATTTATTATTTACCTCATGCACTTATTAACTATCAGCTATTGTTTTAGAAATTGAAAAGAACAGATAAGAACAGATAAGAGCTAAGCATAGCTCCAAACCTCCAGGATATTTCAGCCTATACAAGACATATGTAAGTACAGAGAAGAGCTAAGGCTGCCATGAAACACAGGGCACCCCACTGACAGGTGCAGCTGTGGAAAAGTGGGGCAGGTGAACTGAGCCCTGAAGCGCAAGTCAGCTCGAAGTGAAAAGAGCCGTGTGGGCAAAGCCGCAGGGCAACAGAGAATGTGGTATCATCAGAGAATGGCACATGGGCCGTAAATAACAGCAAGGTTACTGATGAACGCTTACCAAGAGCCACCGTGCTACCAAGTATGATGCTAAATGCTGTGTGTGAATGACCTAACATATAATTCACCCAGCTCCATGAGGCAGGGACCATTTTATTCATTTCATAGCAAGGAAAATGCGGTGGAGAGAGATTGGATAAGCAACTTCCCTAAGTCATGTGGCTTCTACATGGTAGGACTGGGACAGGAATCTGTGGCTACTCGATGTCAGACTGGTTCTATACTGCCTCCTGACACTACCCAGAAGTAAGGGCTAGATCCTAGTGCCCTGTGGGGATGTATCAAGAAGCTGAACCTCTCTTGAAGTCAATGAGAAGCCCTGAAGAATGTACAGAATAGCATTTTTAGGAGTTTTCTCCCTACCTATAAAAGTAATTTTAAGTCTTGTGATAAAACAGTACAGTAAATCCCTCTCAAATTTGGGAAACACAGGAAAGAAAAATCAGAAACATGAAAGTCAATGTGACAACACTGGGAGTTAAGTGCTGATAGCATGGTAGTCGTTTCCTTTGAATCTTTTCTATCGTTTACCATTTGCTCATTAAAACATAATTCACTGAGGCCAGGCCTGGTGGCTTATGCCTGTAATCCAAGCACTTTGGGAGGCCAAGGCAGGCACATCACCTGAGGTCAGGAGCTCGAGATCAGCCTGGCCAACATGGTGAAACCCTGTCTCTACTAAAAAAGGACACACACCCACACACACAATAGCCAGGCGTGGTGGTGCGCATCTGTAATCCAAGCTACTTGGGTGGCTGAGGCAGGAGAATTGTTTGAACTCAGGAGCCGGAGGTTGCAGTGAGACGAGATCGTGCCATTGCACTCCAGCCTGGGCAGCAGAGCAAGGCTCCATCTCAATAATAATAATAATAATAACAACAACAACAACAATTCACTGAGCACTGAACTGGTGCTGAGCACATTGCTAAGCACAGATACACTAGGGAACAGGACAAAAACGCTCCTCTCCCTGAAGAGTCCGCTGTTTGGTGATAGTGACAAACGCTGAGGCAGGAGGGATGGAGGCACTGTGCTCTGTGACGGGGGCTCCACAGGGGCGTGACCCAATCTGGCTGCACCTCCAGTGAAAACCTTGAAGGTCAATCTGAGGAAGAGGCCCTGGCTGGGTGGAGAGTGAAGAAAGACTGCTCCAAATGAGAAAGACAAGATGTGGTGAAGGCGCCGAAGTGGAGAAACATATGACCCTTTTGAAGGGCAGGAAAATATTCAGATAAGGCTGGAACATGTCGAGTAAAAGACGAAGTAGCAGGAGGTGCATTTGCGGACCTCGTCAATGACCAGTCAAGGCAAGACTTCAGAAGTCATTTAAGGCTGTTGAACTTTATGCTAAGAGCAATGGGAAGCCGCCACAGTTCCTTCAGCAGCAGAGCCGCATGGAGAGATGGAGTGTTTAACGTTCACTCTGGGTCGCTGCAGTTGCAGTGGGTGATGCGGAGAGATCTGATGAAAGGTAACTGTTCAGGCACACGATGATGGAGACTGCTCCAGAGCGCTGTCCATGGTGTGTGTGTGTGTGTGTGTGTGTGTGTGTGTGTGTGTGTGTGTGTTCGTTCACAAATTCAGATGCACAACAAAACACCTCTCTGAAAACTCTCTTTAAATTTTTCAGTGATGTAGGGATTTCTCATCCTCAGCCTCCACTCTCCTTCTTGCCCTCGTGTCTACTTTTCTTCTCTTCCCCTCTGTGTCTCCTGTCTATCTTCCTCTCCCCAGCTTTCTCTCTGTGTGTCTGTCTCTCTTTCTGTTTCTCTCTTCTCCCACTCTCTCCTTCTCTGTCTCTCTCTCCCCCTCCCTTACACTCTCCCCCTCTGTCTCTGTCTCTCTCTCCCTGCCACTCTCCCTCTTTCTCTCTCTCTCTCTCTCTCTCTCTCTCCCCCTTTCTCCCCTCTCTCCCTCTTTCTCCCTCTGGTTCTCTCTCTCTCACTTTCTCTTCCTTTCTCTCAGTCTCTCTCTCTCCCCTCTCCCTCTTTCTCTCTCTCCCACCCTCTTTCTCTCTCTCTCTCTCTCTGTATCTGGGTCTGCCCAACTTTTTCTCCCCTCCCCATTCTCTCTCTCTCTCTTTCTCTCTCTCTTTCCTTCTCCCTCTCTGTCTCTCCCCTCCCCTTTCTCTCTCTTGCCTGTGCACTTTCATTGCCTCTCTTCTTATGTAAGGCATTTGTAAGGGCAGCTGACCTCTCTGGTTTCACACATCACTCTGTCCAGCACTTTGCACGTTTACCTACCATCCTTTCTTATTTTGCATCTATTTCGTTAGAAGGCAGGAGGTGAATTACGAATAACATGTTTATTACCTTTTATATTTAGCTCATGATTCCATATTAAAATTATTTCATTGTATGATGTGAGTTAAGCATCTATCTTTTTTTTTTTTTTTTTTTTTTTTTTTTTTTTTTTTGAGACGGAGTTTCGCTCTGTTGCCCAGGCTGGAGTGCAGTGGCGCGATCTCGGCTCACTGCAAGCTCCGCCTCCCGGGTTCACGCCATTCTCCTGCCTCAGCCTCCCGAGTAGCTGGGGCTACAGGCGCTCGCCACCTCCCCCAGTTAGTTTTTTGTGTTTTTAGTAGAGACGGGGTTTCACCGTGTTAGACAGGATGGTCTCGATCTCCTGACCCCGTAATCCGCCCGCCTCAGCCTCCCAAAGTGCTGGGATTACGGGCATGAGCCACCGCGCCCGGCCTCATCTATCTTTTTAAACTCCAGATATCTGGCCGGTTTTTCCAAAGCCGTGTGCTAGATGGGCTCTGCCCTCCTGGTGTGTTTGAGGCCCGGTACTCAAACACAATAGAGCCCCTTGGAGTCTGCTTCCTTAAAATATTTTATTTATTGGTTCTGGCACTACCATCTTGCAGTGTTAACTTTTTAACATTGCTTGGCGAGTTTCATCTGTTTGTTTTACAAAGATCTTAGAATTATTGAATGATAGTTTTATTTTAATGTTATAAAATTAGAAAATCCAAATTGCATTAGACCAATAAGCCATTTACATTCATGAAAATAGTGTCTTTATAATATTTGATATTTTCTGCCATCATTTGTTTCTCTCAATTAATTCATGTATTCTTTTATGTTTTAGTAATAATTTAATTTTTTTCATATAGCTCTCACACATTTCTTAGATCGTATAGGCTTTTGCTGCTAATGTTATTTTTCTAATACAGTTTATATATTGTTATTCCACTCATTAGCCACTTAATAAATATTTATTGGACACACACCAACTGTCAGACACTGTATGTAATAGGTGCTGATGACCAAGACGAATTTGGAATGATTAATACGTTTAAAGGGAGTTCAGATGTGCCTTGGTGTATGCAACGGAAGCACTCAGCTCCTATTTCAGAATGACATTGCTTAATGAAATGATGCTTAATGACATTTTAAATAAAATGAGCCTCCAACTAAGTGATCTCAAATTGGACCCCTTAGGTGGCATTTTGGAAATTCACGTGGACAATTTCAGTTGTCACAGTGAATGTGGGTACTCCCAACATTTTGTACATGGCAGATATGACTGACATTTTGTATTCAAGGATGCCTCCTCACTACAAAAAGTATGACCAAACCAAGCTGAAGGCGGTGAGAGGACTAGAGATAGAAATTGACAGGGATTTGGGGAATGAGCATAATGAATATCTAATATGAGAACTCAAGAAAAAGCTAGAAAACTGTAACTGTGCATCACTGGCACAGGAAACAACAGGATGGTGAAGTGAGACCCAAATACATAATTGATTTTTATAAATTAGAAAGATCTCATTTTTAATCAGTAGAGGAAATATGAATTGGTCACTTGTAGTAAGATAATCATCTAATAGTATGGAAAAAATAAAATTTGATTTTTTACCTTGTAACACACATCCAAATGGATCTAGATAAATCAGAAATTCAAATGGAAGAAAGAGCACATAAGGACAAGAATGCAGCTATGTGTAACAAAATATTTTTACTTCTTGAGGTAGAGAAGTTTTCAAAGCATATCAGCAAAGAAACGAAACTCAAAGGAAAAGATTCATAGCTTTGATGATTTTAAAACATGAATGTATATATGTCAAAAAATACCATATTTTGACTGGATGTAAGGATAACAATGATATGTGTTTATGTAGAAAACAATATTCTCACAGATACATAATTTCTGCAATTTATTTTCCTATTTTCCAATGGTTTAAAGAAATATATAGAGAACACAACAAACAAATATGAAAACATGGTTAACAGTTAGTGAAGACAGGTAGAGGACATAGAAGTATTCACTGAATTAGTTAATTACTTCTGGATGTTTGAAAATATTCACAATGAGATTATGGGGAAATACACTGTTAACAAAAGTAAAAGGGAAATGATACACTGAAAAATGTTATTTCCAATTCACTGTGCCAGAGAACCTAGAGAAATCTTGCCTGGGCCTGAAAAGGCTTTGGTCATTTTCCAAATTAAAAGTTTTCTTCCTTTATCCAGAAAAAAGCAAATCCTGGAAAAATGACACTGGGGGATGATTGTGCCATTAATCATCCCCCAGTGTCATTTTTAATACATGTGCCTTAATAGGCTTATGTGTTAAGTTATAACACAGAGAGAGAGAATGAAAGTATGAGATAAAAAATAATTATAGCTTGTTCTATATGATGAAAATGTCTTCATCGTGCATGTTTTTTATAATGCTTCCGTTAGAGTAGGAAAGAAGTTCAGCCCTCTGTAGCCTGTATGAGAAAGAAAATGCCATAACTGGATGCCATTACTGTCAATCATCCTACATATTATAGAGAAAGGCAGGTCACTTCATCTTGGGAAAAATCAGCAACGGTATTGTGTCCATGAAAGTTTACCATTGACCCACTTCATGTTTGTCCCCACCTCTGAAAAGAGAAGCAGTTTCCATGTTTGCATGGGTCGGAAATAGACCAAAGAAATACACCTTGCCAACCAAAAGCTATAAAGCCAGTACAGATTGCAGCCAATCGTTAATGCTGTTTGTCCAAAAAGTAAAGGACCATTAAAAAAAGAAAAAGGTCACTCTCCAAAATCCTCTTTGCCTTTTACAGAAAAGCAGTGAATAAATTAAGAGTTCTGCAAGAAGAAGGCTCCTAATCTTTGGTTCATAATCTCTGAAATGAACACAGGACATGGAAACGTTAATTCTATTACATAAAGAACTCTAACAAACTAATAAGAAAAATATTTTTTAAGAATAGCAGCATAGGCAAAAGCCACAATCATGAAATTCACAAAATAAGAAATACTAGTATAGGTAAACAAATAAAAACAAGTTCAATCTTATTATTAATCAATGAAAAGCAAATTACCGCAACCAAGAAATATTTTTATTTATCAAAAAAGCATACATTCTTTAAAGAACCATAATATGCAGCAATAGACATCTATTATACACCACTCATATATGACAGTTATGGACATAAGTTTGGAGAAAACCATTTGGAAAAATACATTTAGGAGGCAAAAGTCATTGTTTGATGTGTGTATATCTGCACATTTATGTGAAACAGTAGCTAATTAATGAAATAAATTACAGTGCATTCCTAAGATACAGTCATTAAAAATGAAGTTGAATTAAAAGTAAACATATGTATGCTCTAACCTAATTTTAAAGCAATTAGAAGTTCAGGTGCAGGCAAAGAAAAAATACTGAAGTATTCACACCAAGCTCAACTGTGTTTATCCTCTGGAGTGGAATCCTGGGAGGTTTATCATCCCTTTTTGGGGGGTGCTTACTCATTTCCTATGAGCATTTGCAATTACTTTTAAAGTGTATTTTTAAAAGAATGTGAAACAGGTGTCCATAGAAGTATCCTAACTTATCAAAACTCAAGCTGGTAATAAATGGTAAAATCAAAATTCCAACGTGGTTTTTTTTGTTTTTTTTTGTTTTTTGTTTTTTGTTTTTTTGAGACGGAGTCTCCTTCTGTTGCCCAGCCTGGAGTGCAATGGCTTGATCTCAGTTCACTGCACCCTCCACCTCCCGGGTTCAAGCGATTCTCCTGCCTCAGCCTCCCGAGTAGCTGGGATTACGCACCACCACGCCTGGCTAATTTTTGTATTTTTAGTAGAGATGAGGTTTTACCACGTTGGCCAGGCTGGTCTCAAACTCCTGACCTTAAATGATCCGCCCGCCTCCCAACATGAATGTTTTTGCATCTTTTAAAGTTCATGTTTTTATGAGTACACAATATAACTTGCTTGTTGAAAAAATATTAAATTGAAACAGCAGAGCCAGAATATAAGACGAGAGAACACAGGATGGCCTCAGCGGCTGGATGGATGAGAAGAATATCCCTTCCCTCCTGCTGATGCTGCCCCGTACAACGACCTCACGGCTTGTTCTGTTAGGCGGATGCCTCCGCCCGGCTCTCTCCGTGTCCTGCACACAGTACGCCACCACCTGGGGTATGAAATATAGTAAGTTCAAGGTCATTCAAAGGGCATCATATTTAAGATTTACAATCTCTTCAAGTTCCCTGCCCCCTCAGAAAAGAGTAGCAGATAATGAAATTCAGAACTTCGTTGTCTGAGTGACCCGGCACAAGTGAGACTCTCCCGGGTTTTAGGGAGGAAAGCCCTTTATTATATGAAATGCTAATTACGCACGGAGAGAGAGATGTCAATCACATTGAATCAGCAGGAGAGCAGATACTTATCTGCCAAGGCAAAGAAGATGGAACAGTAGCTAATACACAATCATAGACTGTCAATAAGACTTAAACATCAATATTTTTTCCCAAAACAATGCCAGCGAAATTCAAGAGAATAAATATATAAATATCAGCTATATTTTCTAAAGATGTGTGCAGCTGCATTCAAAGTGAGAAAAATGTAAAAGGGAGATTCCGTGACATACCGTATATATGGAGTTTTAATAATGCAGTGTTGCCAACAAAATGTGTAAAGGATCCAGGGCATTATAACTTGAATTAGGGATATGCTTGATATTCATTTTAGAAAAATCTTTCCAATATTGGGTCAGTTAATGCAGTATTCTATTTCCAAAATCATGATCTAATCATTTCTATTCTATGTCTCTATCATTAACCATTCTGCCAGAAGTATACCATGTAGCTTGGCCCTCTATTCAAATACTCATTCTTTAATAGATTTAAGTGGCTTGGGTTCTCATAGAAAAAGGTCAGTCCTCCGTGGGCTCCCAGTCAGAGTTCCACTGATCTTCTCCTGTGGCTTCCTCCGTGAATTTCTCAGCAATGTTGCTTGTGGTCTGACATCTGGTTGTGTGTGCCCATGCTCACCCCACCATGCTCTGAGGAGGATAGGAAGCCCCTCTAGGAAGCACCAGACATAGGGGTGACCATATGGTCACCTCCCAAATGGTATCACTTATTCTGTGTTCAAGGATGATTACAAAGAAAATACATACACACACACACACACACACAATCATATGAGGATAGTGTACAACACCAAAAAACAAGCACACTATACTGAGAATTTAGAAGCAACATCATCTCTGAAGAAACAGAGAGGATTCTGGGAAAGTTCTATATCTTGATTTGAGTGGTGTTTACCTGAGTGAATGCATATGTAAAAATTAATTGAGCTGTATATTCAAGAAGTGTGCACATGACTGCATTTAAGTTATAAGTCCATTTATAACATGTAAAGGGAGGAGGAACACTAGGGGAAAAGATTCAATAACTGAGATTGACTAGGACACCATCACAAACAAACCCCTGTATGTGTCAACATTGAGTGTAATGAAGCATGCGTGAATGCTCTCACAACTGCCAACCACAGTTACCACTCAGAAGAATGAAGAAAAGATAAGCGATTCAGAAGGCATATCCCCAGGACCCAAACTGGAAATGCAGGTGAGCATCAGAAGCAATTCTAGACAAAGGAAAAAGGAAAACAGTGTTGACCTTCCAACAATCTTTATCTCCTAAGAATGCTGGCCCTTTGTCATGTAACATGTGCTGAGTCATGCAACTGTGCTGGGTCTGTTAATTGTAAATAAAGCACCCCCAAACTTCATGACTTCCAGCGCCATTTGTCTCCTTACAGTGCTAGGGGTCAGTAATTTGCTTGGTGGGGGTGGGGGTGTGGAGAGGGAGGCAGCTAGGACTGGGCTCACTCAGGCTGTGCTGTCAATTGTGGGTCAGCTGTGGGTCAGCTGGAGGCTGGCTGGTCCCAGATGGCTTCACTCACTTGAGGAACTCTGCTAAGGTGGCTGAACAGCAGGACTTCTCTCTCCGTATGGTCTTCCATCCTCAAGGAGCCAGCCTGGGCTCATGCAGAAGATGCCGTGCTCCAAGTATTCCAATGCTGGACTGCACATTGTACAGTCTCCTCAGGTCAGGCTCAAAAGTGACAAAGCCTTGCTTCACCAAATTCTCTTGTTCAAAGCAAGTCACAGAGCCAGTTCAAATTCAAATGGAGGGGAAATAGAGTCTACCTTTGGGTGGTACACACAATGAGGTCATGAGGACATGCACATAGGATGAGAGAAATTGTAATGATCATATTTGCAAATATATTTCCCAGGTTTTCGTTTGACTTAGAGCATTGTTTATTTGTTGAATTAGTTAATATGCCCAATATATACCATGCTGTATTTGTGGTTTCTTGTTATATGGAGAAACTCTTATTCCAAAGCAAGTAAACATTCATTGACATTTTCTTTCAATAATTTTAATTGTTTTAGTTCAGGGTTCAGTAAAGTTTTTCTGTAAAGGGCCAGATAGTAATTATTTGAGGCTTTGTGAGCCATAGGGTGTATGTGACAATTCCCATCTAGGAAAGCAGCCATAGACAACACATAAACCAATGTGCATGGGCATTGATAGGGTTTGGCTGTGCTCCCACCCAAATCTCATCTTGAATTGTAATCCCCATAATCCCCAAATGTCATAGGAGGGACTCATTGGGAGGTAATTGAATGATGGGGGTGGTTTCCCGCATGCTGTTCTCATGATAGTGAGTCAGTTCTCATGATATCTGATGGTTTTATAAGCATCTGGCATTTCCCCAGATGGGAGTCATTCTTTCTCCTGCTGCTGTGAAGAGGTGCCTTCCACCATGATTGTAAGTTGCCTGAGGTCTCCTCAGTCATGTAGTACTGTTAGTCAATTAAATCCTTTTTCTTTATAAATTACCCAGTCTCAGATATTTCTTCATAGCAGTGTGAGAATGAACTAATACAGCCATGTACCAATAAACTTTATTTACAAAACCAGGTGATGGGCTGGATTTGGATTTCGGGTAGTAGGATGCTGACGCTTGCCTTAAGGTATCTGGTCTTGTGTTTGTGTATGTGATGGGAAGAAATACAAACCTTTTCAAACAATTTTTATGGAATAATTATTAGATGCACAATCCTTTTCATAGCGCTCTGTTATAGCTTATTTATCATCTGGTGAGTAGGTCCAGTTTCCATGCTATCCATTTGGTTCCATAATCCTTTCATTTATGCACCTTATGTGTTTAATTATGTTTGCCTTTACATTACATGCTTTGTACCAAAGGTCAAATATATTCTCATTGTTCCTATTCTGCAAAAGTGTCTCAGTTTATCTTTCCAATGCAGTCTTATAGGTAAACTTTAGGATAATATTCTAAGTATCAAAACAAACTTAATTTTTACTGGTATTCTTATGAGAACTACATTAAGTCATATATTTTAATTATTTTATTTTATACTTTTAGGTAAAAAATACATCTTTACAATATTAGGTCTCTCTATCCAAGATCATGACACTTCTCGTTACTTAACCCTTTGTCTTGCGTAGTCTCCTGGATGGATACTGAAGATCCTATGGAAGATCCAAAGCCCTAGAGAGTGGCAAAGTGGCTAGAGGGAAGGAATAAAGACTATCCACCCCAAACTCATTTGCACTATGACAGGGAAGATAAACCTTTCTGTTGTTCACCAACTGAGATTCTATGTTGTTTGTTTTTGTTAGAGCAGCTAGTCTTCCCTGATTTATACGGTATCCTACATTCTTGTCCCTATACTAAATGAGTTCTTATTTCGCTTTACATTTCCTAAATGATTACCTTAGAAATCTTAAGAAAACTATTGATTTTGTCATATACTTTTAGAGCTATCTTAATCTTGTACATTACTAATTTGAATGATTTGTGTTGTTTTTCAATTTATTCTCTTGTGATTGCCAGCTGGATGTGAGTCAAACGATGTTACTTGTCTGTTCCCTTTGGGATAGTATTACTCTTATTTCTGTTTCTTAATTTATTAGATTTCAGAAATTCTTCAATTATAAAAGAATGGAGACGATAAAGAGCATTCTTGATTTTATCTAAAATGTATTTAAAATATTATGGTATTTTACCCCATTAAGTATGTTCTTTTTAGAGAAATATATATTCTTTACCATCATTTTATGCTAATGTTTTTTCAAGAATGGGCATTGAGGCCAGGCGCCGTGGCTCACGTGTGTAATCCCAGCACTTTGGGAGGCCGAGGTGGGCAGATCACCTGAGGTCAGGAGTTCGTGATCAGCCTGGCCAACATGGTGAAAACTCATATCTACTAAAACTACAAAAATTAGCTGGGCATGGGTGGTGGGCATCTATAATCCCAGCTACTCAGGAGGCTGAGGCAGGAGAACTGCTTGAACTCGGGAGGCAGAGGTTGCAGTTAGCTGAGATCACGCCACTGCATTCCAGCCTGGGTGATAGAGTAAGACTCTGTCTCCAAAAAAAAAAAAAAAAGAATGGACATTGACTTTGAGAAAATCATGTACAGTGTTCTTCCTTGACCTATATTTAAATAAACTGTATTCATTGATTTTCCAACATTAAGCCATTCTCCTATTGCCTACTTGGTTATGGTAACTTCGTTCTTAAAATACAATACTGTCTTGAGTTTATTAGCTAAGAAATGTATGCATCTATATTTAAGAAATGTATGCATCTATATTTTAGATAAAATTTGTAGCTTTAATTTTGGTTTGCATATGTTAAGTTTTACTATCAATATTAGTTTTAGTTTTATTGAATTTTGAAGTTTTCCATCTATAATCTAGTTTGGAGTCAACAATTTTCCCTCCTTGTGGCCCAAAGATAGTGAGTAGTTAGACTAGTATCGCTGCCAATATGAGTTGGCATAAATAATGGTTAACAAATTCTTCCCTTTTCTGCGTAAGAATTTGACCTTTAGTAAAATGTCTAGATCTGATTATCTGGAGACATGATAAAGGTATAAAGTCAACTGGTTCTAAGACAATACAGCTTATGGTAAAAATTAACTCCTAAATAGTAAAAAATGCATCCTGACTAGGATAATTACAAGTACCCAGAAAAACGATATGTTTGTGCTTCCATAAATGTAGTGACTTGAAACTGGGCATCTCCCTTGAGGATACCCTAGAAGCTATGCCAGTGCAAATATTACATGGGATTTTAGCTCCTGTGCTTCATGAGGCTTTCAAGCTAGGGGCTCACCCAAGTTAATCAATAAGTATCTTAATTCTTTGTACCTAAGATGTTACCAGGGACCAAAAATATTTTCACCAGACAAATGTATGGACGATTGCAAGCAATACCACAGAACAGAAATACCTGTCACTGCACTGATAGCATACGATGCTTCCTAAGTGATTATGCTGCTGAGAGTGACCTATGGTAATCTATGAGTCTGAACATTTAATTGAGTTTAGGAAGACCCTTTGGTGAACGTTGAAGCACTATTATGAGCACAATACTCTTTATCAGGATGTTAACATAGGTCATTATTAGAATCATTGTGGACCCATGGATGATTCTAGTCTTATAAGTATAGCACTTCCACACTCTAGAACACATTACTTCTTGTTGCTTCCTTCCACAGTGTCAGCATGCAATGAAGACTGATGTTTGTGTTGGTGGACATTTCAGCTTTACTACAACTCATATTTCTACTTCTCTCTCTTACTCCTGCATGGAGAACTTGTTCTAGCTGTCTTAAGAAATGCCCATCACCCCACACTGACAGGAAACTAACCATAGTTACTTTATTTGATAAGCTCAATGTCTGAATTACTTCTAGTTCTATTTCTATTGTCTGATATTACTCTTGATTATTACTCACTTGGTCTTGTTTGCAGACATGCTTGGTGATTTTGTGTGAATGTCCAAGTTTTCGATTTAAATAACTATGTTTTTGTATTTCTAGAAATTCTATTGGCTATTTTAAAAACTGCCTTTTTAGATTGTCCTTTTCTTTCATTATAGAGCCTATTTCTTCTTTTACCTTTATAACCACTTAAAAAATTAGTATTTTCAAATAAAATAATATTATTTCACTGACATGTTTAGACTGTCTTTTATCTCAAGTCCTCTAAGTGCTATACTTGGACATGTTTTATTTGTTAACTCTCACTTAAAATAGATTATTTTCTTATGTAGTTTATTAATTATATGTTAAGTTATGCCTTGCAAGCAAATAATCTGAAAGTTTAAATGTTTTTAAAACTCCTATCTATTGGGATACGAGTGTAAATCATTCTATTGGTAGTACGCTCCCCATGAGGACTGAAGTGGACATTCTTTATCAACACATGCTTCCAAAATCAACCACCTTGGCAGAATGAGAACCACAAAGAATAGCACACAAACTCTTAAGTGCTTCCACCCAGAAGTGACACATATCATTTCCAAGCAATTTTATTGGCTAAAGCAAGTCTCGTTTCATTCAAGAGGATGAAGGAATGTATTAACACTGAGTGCCTAAAAAAGGGAAAACACAGACATGTTGATGAGTAGCTTAAGGAACTACCACCCATAGTGTCTAATTTTTTATTGTGAGCTCAACTTTGTCGAGAACTACTTTTATGATGGGCACTGTTTGTGCTCTGTATATTTGAGGTGCCCTCACAGAAAATATTTGTATTAACTTCTGCCTGATGCCCCAAGGATTTTAGGATTTTACGGATATAACCAGTTTTTGTGTTAACTTTTTAGCTTTGGTTTGTCTATCTCATAAATTATTATCTGTATGTCCAAGGGTTGCTCAGGTTTATAGTTTCAATATTTCACTGGATTTATTTTTACAGAGGTAAGCTTCCTTATTGCTCAGTTAGAAATTTTAGACCAATCACATGAAACATGCAGCTATGTCAGTTTCTACCTTCCACCTTGCCTGTCCTGTGTGTATGTTCAAACCCCTGCCACTAGCACTAATGTTCATATCCTATTATCCTATCTGATGTCCTTGTAAGCCACCACAGTATCACTTTGTATATTTAACATATTTTATTTTATTTTTGAGGTGGAGTTTCGCTCTTGTTGCCCAGGCTGGAGTGCAATGGCACCATCTTGGCTCACTGCAACCTCTGCCTCCTGGGTTCAAGAGATTCTCCTGCCTCAGCCTCCTGAGTAGCTGGAATTATGGGTGTCCACCACCATACCTGGCTAATTTTTTGTATGTTTAGTAGAGACGGGGTTTCACCATGTTGGCCAGGCTGGTCTCCAAATCCTGATCTTGGGAGATCCACCGCCTCAGCCTCCCAGAGGGCAGGAATTACAGGCATGAGCCACCGCACCAGGCCTACTTAACATACTTTAAATGAATATTCTCTTTATTTATGTTACTTGAAATTTCCTGGCTATGCATTCACAAATTTGGTCAAAATTTATTCTGTGTTTTTGTTATTTTATCTGCTATGTTGCCAGAAATGCAAATACTGTGCACATTTAATTATGAATCTTTTCTACAACATTGTTAACTATCACAAAGATAGGAATTACATCAATTTATTAACTTTATCCCCATCTTGTATCCCAGAGCTTGATAAATGTTTTACAATGAACAAATACATATTACCACCCTAGGGTACTTGAGTGCTTAATGAAAGCAGACATCAATTCTTTCTCTTCTTTTAAAAGCATGCCTTTCATCTCATCAAGAAATGAAATCTATTTCCCTTCTCTTGGATCTGGGCCAGTTGTGTGACTTGCCTTGTCCATTTGAGAACAGTGGAAGTGAGATTCTGGGACTTCCAAGCTTATGTTTTAATATAATTATAACTTCCACTTTCTTGTCCTGGAGCTTGGGCATTTGAATATAAGGAAATCCATACTAGAGTACTAAATGAATGAGACCACATAGAGAGAAGTCCTGTAGAATGAGAGGTCACCTTGGATATTCCAGTCCCAGCCAAGCTTTCTGCATAACAGACTTCAAATATGACCATCAGAGAAACCACCCAACTAAGCCCTAGCCAACCAATGAAATTGTGAGAAATAATAAATTCTTAGTGTTGAGGCAACCAAATTTTGGGGTGGTTTGTTACATAATAATAAATAGCTGACACACTCAGCTAATGACCAGTAACTGGCTGTGCCACTGAAAAACACAACTGGACAATTATCTTAAAATTATCATCATAATCTTTAAGGAAAAAAACCCTAGAAAGTAGAATGACAGTCTTTAAGCTGATGTGACTAAAAGAAAAAATAATTTAAACAATTATGAATGTTTTAAAAATTGATTCTAAAACTCAGATACATTGGTATTTGGAGACTGGTTTATTCTTGGGTTAAAAGGTGCACAAGTAATCATCTTGACTTGTTCAACCAATTTCTGAAAGATGTACTGAATTTGATGTGAGTTTTCTCACATTTACATCACATCTTTGTTTTATACAGTTAAATTTCTTAAGTAGAAGAAAACAATCTATAGATTTCTGGCTGAGGAAACCCACCAAAGGCTTTCCCACATTCTGATCAGTTCAGTTCTTTACCTACAGGTCCTTAAATCTGGCATTTTAAAATGATACCACTATAGTACTGATGCCAAACAAAGGCTTCAGCAATGATCATCAAAGATTGTAACTTTTCATGCTTTTGACATTTCATAAATTCTGACTCGAGATTGTACAAAAAAAGTGAAACAAATTCTAAAGTGTTAACACTTTTTATTACAAACATAACACATTTCATATTATAGCACAATAATTTTTGTTTTATGATTGTCCAGATCAAGGCAATATAGCTATTTCCATGCATTTCAACAGAATTGCCCACATGATGTGTTAGGTTGCATGGAAGAGAATGAGTTGGGAGGAGGATCACACTAAAATTAAAGCGCATCGTAGCTTTATAGTTGGTGGCTGCTGATTTCTGCAAAGTTTCTAGAAAATGAAGAACTGTTTATGTGATGGATTACGTTTATTGATTTGCGTATGTTGAACCAGCCTTGCATCCCAGGGATGAAGCCCACTTGATCGTGGTGGATAAGTTTTTTGATGTGCTGCTGGATTCGGTTTGCCAGTATTTTATTGAGGACTTTTGCATCAATGTTCATCAGGGATATTGGTCTAGAATTCTTTTTCTGTTGTGTCTCTGCCAGGCTTTGGTATCAGAATGATCCTGGCCTCATAAAATGAGTTAGGGAGGAGTCCCTCTTTTTCTATTGGTTGTAATAGTTTCAGAAGGAATGGCACTAGCTCCTCTTTGTACCTCTGGTAGAATTTGACTGTGAATCCATCTGGTCCTGGACTTTTTTCAGTTGGTAGGCTATTAATTACTGCCTCAATTTCAGAGCCTGGTATTGGTCTATTCAGAGATTCAACTTCTTCCTGGTTTAGTCTTGGGAAGGTGTATGTGTCCAGTAATTTATCCATTTTGTCTACATTTTCTAGTTTATTTGCAGAGGTGTTTATAGTATTCTCTGATGGTAGTTTGTATTTCTGTGAGATTGGTGGTGATATCCCCTTTATTGTTTTTTATTGCATCTATTTGATTCTTCTCTCTTTTCTTCCTTATTAGTCTTGCTAGCGATCTATCAATTTTGTTGATCTTTTCAAAAAAACCAGCTCCTGGATTCATTGAATTTTTGAAGGTTTTTTTTTTGTGTCTCGATCTCCTTCAGTTCTGCTCTGATCTTAGTTATTTTTTGCCTTCTGCTAGCTTTTGAATTTGTTTGCTCTTGCTTCCCTAGTTCCTTTAATTGTGATATTAGGGTGTCGATTTTAGATCTTTCCTGCTTTCTCTTGTGGGCATTTAGTGCTATAAATTTCCCTCTACACACTGCTTAATATGTAGAAAGCTGAAACTGGATCCCTTCTTTACACCTTATACAAAAAGTAATTCAAGATGGATTAAAGACTTAAATGTTAGACCTAAAATCATAAAAACCCTAGAAGAAAACCTAGGCAATACCATTCAGGACATAGGCATGGGCAAGGACTTCATGACTAAAACACCAAAAGCAATGGCAACAAAAGCCAAAATAGACAAATGGAATCTAATTAAACTAAAGAGCTTCTGCACAGCAAAAGAAACTATCATCCAAGTGAACAGGCAACCTACAGAACGGGACAAAATTTTTGCAATCAACCATCTGACAAAGGGCTAATATCCAGAATCTAAAAAGAACTTAAACAAATTTACAAGAAAAAAACAATCCCATCAAAAAGTAGGCAAAGGATATGAACAGACACTTCTCAAAAGAAGACATTTATGTAGCCAACAGACACATGAAAAACTATTTATCATCGGGCCAGGTGCGGTGGCTCACACCTGTAATCCCAGCACTTTGGGAGGCCAAGGAGGGTGGATCACGAGGTCAGGAGATCGCGACCATCCTGGCTAACACAGTGAAACCCTGTCTCTACTAAAGATACAAAAAAAAATTAGCCGGGCGTGGTGGCAGGCGCCTGTAGTCCCAGCTACTCGGGAGGCTGAGGCAGGAGAATGGCGTGAACCCAGGAGGTGGAGCTTGCAGTAAGCCGAGACCGTGCCACTGCACTCCAGCCTGGGTGACAGAGCGAGACTCCATCTCAAAAAAAAAAAAAAAAAGCTTATCACTGGTCATCAGAGAAAAGCAAATCAAAACCACAATGAGATACCATCTCACACCAGTTAGAATGGAGATCATTAAAAAGTCAGGAAACAACAGGTGCTGGAGAGGATGTGGAGAAATAGGAACACTTTTACACTGTTGGTGGGACCGTAAACTAGTTCAACCATTGTGGAAGACAGTGTGGCGATTCCTCAAGGATCTAGAACTAGAAATGCCATTTGACACAGCGATCCCATTACTGGGTATATACCCAAAGGATTATAAATCATGCTACTATAAAGACACATGCACATGTATGTTTATTGCAGCACTATTCACAATAGCAAAAATTTAGAATCAACACAAATGTCCATCAATGATAGACTGGATTAAGAAAATGTGCACATATATACCATGGAATACTATGCAGACATAAAAAAGGATGAATTCACATCCTTTGCAGGGACATAGATGAAGCTGGAAACCATCATTCTGAGCAAACTATCACAAGGACAGAAAACCAAACAATGCATGTTCTCACTCATAGGTGGGAACTGAACAATCAGAACACTTGGACACAGGGCGGGGAACATCACACTTGGGGGCCTGACATGGGGTGGGGGGTAGGGGGAAGGATAGCATCAGGTGGAATACCTAATGTAAATGATGAGTTAGTGGGTGCAGCAAACCAACATGGCACATGTATACCTATATAACAAACCTGCATGTTGTGCGCATGTACCTTAGAACTTAAAGTATAATTAAAAAAAAATAAAAAGAAAATGAAGAACTGAAGTTTTCCCTAAACTCAACATTCTTTATCTGATTTTGTAGAAATAAAGTATATCTATCATCCATATCATTTATGTTGATGATTGCTTAAGCATGAAATAAGAGAAAAGAGAGCAGAGGGTCACTGCTCATTGCCACATACAGGTTAATGAAATCCCTGTCTTCTGTGAATGCTTTTTGCATGAAGCTGTCTTTTGGTCTTTAAATAGCTCTTCCAACGCAGCTCTTCTGACATTATTCTTCCATTAAATCATCATCAAGGTAATTGTATCCTATTGATGAAAGAATCTATTGATGCTCTATTTCCTTTTTATCAAGTAAAGGTCACGTTAAGTGAAACTCGCTGTTAAGCAAATAGCAAATAAATTGATTCCGGTAATGAATGTCTTCATCTGTATACACCACAGAGAGGAAATAATGAAACTGCAAATATAGATTTAAAATTAGTTTAACATAAATGTAAAAATATGGTAGTCTCTTGAGAAAACATTGCATAAATGAAATTCAGATGGCAGTGGGTTTCAAAGTATGGACAATTTTTCATCACTATAGAAAACTTGTACTGTAAATCCAGTAAAACACTGATACTTTTCTGTTGGTTTGAACAGTATATTTATACAACACTAAACAATTAAGAAGAATAATGAAGGATTATACAAATTTTCTTTTCTTTACCCATACAGTGTCATAATACTTATTAGGAATTTTATCTGGACTTAATTAACCAACCTTCTATATACACACATACACACACAGTAATTCTTGAAGCTCAGACTTAATTAATTACACTTTCTACCAAATCACGAAAATATCTCTTTCCATAAAATGAAACTATTCACTAAATAGAAACAACCCTAAATTTTGAATAAGGATAAATTTTGAGTCTTCTAAGCAAGTGTGAACCAAGGAATCAATTATTCCAATTCCCTATTATAGGCACAGGAACATAAAGCCAAGAGTACTCTTCAGTAAATATTCACAAGCTTCTCATCATATATGCAAATCTTAGAACCACTGCATATATTTCACACAACAAAGAGCCATTGGGAGTGCTGTGAGATGGGACTGAGAGTTGATGCTACCGTGGGGAAAGGGACTGCATGGACAAAAGGTGTGTTCCTGAGAAACGGATTCAAAGAGGGGCCTGGATTTCTTTCTTGCCAGAATGAAAGCTTTGAGAAACCAAAGATCAGCTGCACAGCACAAATTATGTGAGAAGAGGGGTTTCTATATGAAGACAATGTTAAATGTGCGGTGCTAATGGTAGGAGACTAACTCCACAGAACCCTAGAGAACGTAGGAATGCCTGATGCCCAAACCATTTTTTCCACAAATGACAATGTGGTCTTCATAACTCTGCATTTGACTCAAGAACCAAAACCATCTGGATGTCTGTATATTCTTTTGAAACCAGACTAATGGTTTCTGACATGCATAGTTATATGTGCCCCAATTATAAAAAGGTGTGTGATACCATATAACATTAAGATTCTAACATCTACCAAGACCCTTATCTTTCATGGAGGATATCACCAGTAGTCAAAGACCCTACAGAAACTCTCAAGGCCCTTAAGCAGCTGCCCAGAGGCAGCCTCTTCTGCTGGGAGTGGCAGCTTACTTTCAATAATGTGAAGTTTTAAAGCAAAGGCCTAGTCTAAGTTTGCATAGTGGGGAGGGGGCTCTTCTCAGCAATTGTTAGGCCCTGATTTAAGAATTTTTAACCAATGTAATTAGAAAGTATGTGTAAACTGGGCATTCAGAGTTGAGGCATTAAAATTAGTTCAAAATTCTAAAAATAAAGACACAAAAATCTGTTATCACACAATGACAAGTGTGGGTAATATTCCACGATGGAATGAGTAGAAGCTGGGGGTTTTAGGGAGAATGGCAAGCCATGGCAAGGAGGAATAAGGCAAACACCTGCCCCACCTCCAATCTTCCGTGTTCTTGCGGGTTTAGGGTAGGGACGGGAACTAGTGGAGAGGGCAGTGTGCTCACTGTACACTTCACACTTCTTATAAAAAAGTGTCCAATCATGTACTCTCAAAGAAAATGGCATTTCCCTCTGTTCCTATCAGAATACTGGTGGGATGGACAGAAACTCTGTCTATCCATGGACAGCATCCATTCCTAAATTGCCTTACTAGAGCCCTTTAGTTACAAAGAAGGGCAACCCACTCATCCCAGCTCAGGTGAAGGGGTCTGTCTATTGTCAGGAAGACTGTCAAGTTGCATGGAAACATAGAAAGCAGCAGAAACAGAGGTGGGCTCCACAGGAACTGGGAACTGAGAACTGAAGCCAAACTAGTCTGTCAAAGGCCCTGTTTCCCTGCATCTCCCCACACAAGGCACCAGGACTCACCAGGGAAGGAGAAGAAAGGGTGACAAAGGGCCTGCCCTGGGAGCAGAAAACCACACACACATAAATGAACTCATGTTTACAGAAAGCCATGTTGTGGGTTTTCATGAAAGGAACAGAGTTCTAGAGTAGCACACAGGAAAGGACACAATTTCATCCATCAGTCAGGGAAATTCTCCCCAGAGACGTGACTTTTCAACTGAGACCAGAAAAACAGCCAAGGGGAAGAAAGACAGGAGGCATGGGAGACTGTTTTGCACCACAGAGACTGGAGCAGAAGAAAGCCACAGCCTTGCAGCATGCCAGACGCCCCACAGCTGAGACACTGACACGCGTGGACCCTCTGCACAAAAGCTCCTGGGCTGCGTGCCTAGGATCCATCTTCTCCGAGAAAACTTAACAAAAATGCCCCCTCCTGAGTTCCCAGTGCCTTCCTTAAACATTAAGTATCGCAAAGTACTATTTATGGTCTCCAATCTTAGGATTGTCTTTTTTTTTTCTAGTTAGTTGTTTTTAATATTGTTTTTACTTATAAAATCTGTAACTCTACCTATTCAAAAATAATAAAATATTCATTTTAAGTAAACAAAGTGTAGCAGTGAACCAAATTCAGTGTGAAGTAGGCAGTGGTTCTTAGCCCTGTCTGCACATTAGAATCACCTGAGGGAGGTTTTTTGGTTGGTTTTTTAAATTAGAGATTCTCGGGGTACGTTGTGAAAGAGGGTACATGCTGTGAAAATAAATCTTGGGGCCCCCAAATCACTATGCTAAAGGGAAAAATCAAGCTGGAAACTGCTTAGGGCAAACCTGCCTCCCATTCTATCCAAAGTTACCCCTCTGCTCACTGAGACAGATGAGTATCTGTTTGCCGCGTTGGAAAGGCTTATCAGAAACTCAAAAGAATGCAACCATTAGTTCCTCTATCACCCATCTGTGACCTGAAGCCCCCTCCCTGCTTCCAGTCTTCCTGTCTTCACTTCAAGTTCTCCTGCCTTTCCAGACTGAACCAATGTACTTCTTCCATATATTGATTGATGGCTCATGCCTCCCTAAAATGTACAAAACTAAGCTGTGTCCCAACCACCTTGGGCACATGTTGTCAAGACCTCCTCAGGCTGTGTCACGGGCACATCCTCAGCCTTGGCAAAATAAACTTTCTAAATTAACTGCGACCTGTCTCAAAAGTTCGGGGTTCACATTTTGGTAACCATGGGGGGATTCTGAGTGGAGATGCCCCTGACCTTTGACAAATCTCACATCGGTGCTTGGTACCAGCATGAGCTAACTTTATGGCTCAAATCAAAAGGACAATTTGCTGATGTCTGAACACAGTCCCTCCAGAGAATCCTTGATCTCACAAAATTTGAGATCTAAAGTTTATTTTGCTGTACAACTCCACTTTTTTTTTTTTTTTTTTTTTTTTGGAGTTCTGCTTGCTTCCAACCCAAGGAAGACAAATTTTTCCTGCCTCTGTGATGATGGAAGACAAGCAACTCCTTTATAGAGTTTGAGCTGTCTTCCAACAGGGAAGATGAGTTGTTTGGGTTTTTGTTTTTCCCTGCTTCTAAGATGGTAGAGAACAGTCTACAGCCTGAGACCCATCACTAGTAAGAAACTGGTTTCGGATCTGTCTTGGAAATTCCCTTCAAATGATTATAGGTAGCATTTAACAACCAGCTCGCGTTAATTTCTGCTTAAGAGGGCTCAGAAATCATACAATTTGTGTGATCATGTTCGTTTAGCAGCATTTTGTCCTAGCTGAAATATAGTAAGAAGATTTTTTTTTAAGTTTTTTTTTTAAAGCGTTCAATGGTTAAAATCCAAGATGTGTGTGTGTGTGTGTGTGCATTTTTGTATTTGAAAGGCCTTCAGGGTTTTGTTTTTAAAAGCTAGCTTATTTATTAAAGATTTTACTCTCCTAGGACCTTGTCTTTCTTTTTGAGCAAAAGTTTTTCTTTTTCTTTTCATTTGACTGAATTCTGTTTTCACCTTTTTTATTTCTTTTTGACTAAAGTAGTTATTGCAACAGAGGGTACTCTTGGGTTTTTAAGAAAGAGTGTAGTTTAATTTTATGTTTAATTTGGCTCAAAGAAAAATAAAAGTGTCTCCCTCTAGCACCACCAGACCTTTTCTCTCTGTACCTTAAGTGAGGTAACTTTTGCTATTTGATTTTCACAAACTGAGTTGTTTAATGTGCAAATTTAGGGCTACTTAGTTGACAACTGCCTAGGGTTATCAAGAATCTGAAAGTCTAAGCTAGAGAAAAAAAAAGGGAGGTGACTTTATAAATCTATAAAATGTACTTCCAGGCCGGGCGTGGTGCCTCACGCCTGTAATCCCAGCACTTTGGGAGGCCAAGAAGGGCAGATCATGAGGTCAGGATATCGAGACCATCCCGGCTAACACCATGAAACCCTGTCTCTACTAAAAATAGAAAAAAAAATTAGCCGGGCATGGTGGCGGGTGCCTGTAGTCCCAGCTACTTGGGAGGCTGAGGCAGGAGAATGGCGTGAACCCAGGAGGCGGAGCTTGCAGTGAGCCGAGACCGCGCCACTGCACTCCAGCCTGGGCAACAGCAAGACTCCGTCTCAAAAAAATAAATTAATCAAATAAATAAATAAATAAATAAATAAATGTACTTCCATTGGCATGCCTAATATGTCTTTATATGTATTTATGTGTTGTATACAAAATGTTTCACTACTAAAAATATATAAAAGAGCTCTAACTGGTTTCATTTTTTTTTTTTTTTTTTTTTTTTTTTTTTTTTTTTTTTTTTTTTTTTGAGACGGAGTCTTGCTCTGTCGCCCAGGCTGGAGTGCAGTGGCCGGATCTCAGCTCACTGCAAGCTCCGCCTCCCGGGTTCCCGCCATTCTCCTGCCTCAGCCTCCCGAGTAGCTGGGACTACAGGCGCCTGCCACCTCGCCCGGCTTGTTTTTTGTAGTTTTAGTAGAGAGGGGGTTTCACTGTGTTCACCAGGATGGTCTCGATCTCCTGACCTCGTGATCCGCCCGTCTCGGCCTCCCAAAGTGCTGGGATTACAGGCTTGAGCCACTGCGCCCGGCCGGTTTCATTTTTAAGAAAAATAAAAGCACTTAAATCAGATACTAAAAAAGAGTGGTCACATGCTTTTTCATGTTTATGCAACAAGTAAAACCTTTTTTCTTTTGAGATGGAGTCTCACTTTTGTCTCCCAGTCTGGAGGGCAATGGCACGATCTCAGCTCACTGCAACCTCCACCTCCCTGGTTCAAGTGATTTTCCTACTTCAGCCTCCTGAGTAGCTGGGATTACAGGCGCCCGCCACCGTGCCCGGCTAATTTTTTTGTATTTTTAGTAGAGACAGTGTTTCACCATGTTGGCCAGGCTGGTCTCAAACTCCTGACCTCAGGTTATCTGCCCGCCTCGGGCCCACAAAGTGTTGGGATTACAGGCATGAGCCACTGCTCCCGGCCAAATTTTGTTTTTTTTTTTTTTTGAGACGGAGTCTCACTCTGTTGCCCAGGCTGGAGTGCAGTGGCGTGATCTCAGCTCACAGCAACCTCTGCCTCCTGGGTTCAAGTGACTCTCCTGTCTCAGCCTCCTGAGTAGCTCCAGGCTGGTCTCGAACTCCTGAGCTCAGGTAATCCACCCACCTCAGCCTCCCAAAGTGCAAGGATTATAGGCGTGAGCCACCGCGCACGGCCAGTAAATTCTTTAATAAATACACTAGCTTTAAAATTATTCGTAAAGAAATATTAGAGGTTGGACACGGTGGCTCTTGCCTGTAATCCCAGCAATCTGGGAGGCCAAGATGGGCAGATCACCTGAGTTCAGGAGTTGGAGACCAGCCTGACCAATGTGGTGAAACCCCATCTCTACTAAAAATACAAAAGTTAGCCAGGAGTAGTGGCATATGCCTGTAATCCCAGCTACTTGGGAGGCTGAGGCAGGAGAATCGGTTGAACCCAGGAAGAGGAGGTTGCAGTGAGCCAAGATAGTGCCACTGCACTCCAGCCTAGGTAACAAGAGTGAAACTTAGTCTCAAAAAAAAAAAAAAGAAAATTAGAAATATCTTAAGAATTGCCAACATGCATTTTTTGTTTTGCATTTATTAATCAAACAATTTCATACTTATCCCTGATAAATACTGTAAGATGTCAAAATTTGTCATAGGGGTTTCAAAACTATAAACCCTGCCCAAAACAGAATGATGTTTGCTTGTGTAATTTTTAATAAATAAGACATTGATAGGGGTTTACTGAAAATAGCTGCATCTTGAATTTAGTAAGATTACCATAACTTCTAATCCTGGGGCTTTAGGCAGTCTAGTCCATTGGCAGTAAGGAGGTTTGTTTTGAGAAAGCACTGTTATCTTTGTTTCAAAGCTATAAGCTAATTTCCTCCCAAAGTTGGTTCAGCTGATGCCCAGGAATGCACAAGTACAGCGTGGAGGTTAAGAGCAATATGGAGTCAATTAGGGCAAATCTTGTTTCACTCTGTTATAATTTTGCAGTAGCAGTTTCATAACTTTAAATTCATGATTATCAGAGTTTTCATAAATAATCTAGGTAAACAATTAAATGTAATGAGATAAATACTTATAATATACTTATACTATATAGATAAACCGGTCATAATTTAGAATATAAAGTTATATTAAGTTAAATAATAGATACTTCATTATTGGGGTATTTTCCAATAAATATATATTGTAGGAAAACGTTCTTGCAAAAAAAAAAAAAAAAGTGTGTCCTTTTTTAAAAAAAGGTTAAAATTTTTTGTCTAATTCAAAGCTTAAAGGTTATACATAAAACAATGTAAAAGGAACCAGGAAATAAACTCTCTAAATTAACTAAGACCTGTCCCAAATTTTCAGGGTTCACAATGTACAGATTTGTTGCACACATATACTGTGTAATGGTGAGGTTTGGGCTTCAAATGGACCCATCACCCAAATTATAAATGTTGTTCTCTAATTACTACCTAAGCTAAACTTCCATTTACTCTTAGACCATTAGACTCTTTGCGGCTGGCAATGTAATACTGCTCACTATGACAACAGGAAGCTTTTGGCTAAAATAATTTTCATTTCATTACAGGGGAGCTTTCTCATGCCCTGTCTTTGCAGTCACCTATGCTTCTTTGTCTTGCATTATGCCTACCTACATTGAGACCAACGCCAGACCCTCTCCCCGACATCCACTCTTATGGTGGACCTTTCATTATGATACAGACTGGCTGGAAATTCACTGAAGCATTTTTCAGTACTACCTTCTCTAACATGCAAGGGACTTTAAGATTAATATAGTAACCATTTGTGTTCATTCGCCAATAAACATTTGAACCTCTATCCTGTGTCAGGCACTGTTTTGTTTGTGGAACACATCCATGAAAACAACAAGGATCTCTGCTTTTGTAGAGTTTACACCCTAAAATTGCCTCTTACAAAGTTAATAGGGATTAATTTTATAACAACAGTAGTTATAACATACCTGTGTGCCACCCTTTCCACATTTTTACAGCATTGGGGGGTCCAAGGTCGCCATCCTAGGAGAGCTTATGAGTGTTCTGGTTCTTTACAAAAGTGTGAGAGTTGTCCTCATAGGGCAGGTCACATGGGGGCCAGGAGAGAGTTCAAGCACAAATAGTCAAATGCCTGCCAGGTAACACTAGGCATTATT